>NW_025889291.1:91273-94085 GCF_002878395.1 Capsicum annuum
CCTTAGAATTCACCTCTTGATTATGCAATCCTGTTTGCACAAATAATAGGTGTCGTTCGAAGCTCTTGAGATGACAAACACAGTTATCAGATTACTTTAAAATTTCTACGGTTGAATCAAAGGTAATTTAAAGGTCAAATTTGGCTAGGGTTTGTTCTTTCTCAATGATTGATGATGAAAATGAGTTTTTGAACTCATATACATGTATATATACACATATTCCCTTCCACAATATAATAGAAAATGACCAAAATGCCTTTAAAATTTAAATAATGTCAAATCTGTCCTTTGGTGGACTGTTTTGATAAGCTAAAGTAGATCGACCATAACACTTTGCTCCGATATTGGATTTGGGTGAAATTGGTATCGTTGGAAGGATAATTCAAAGGGTTTTTATTTCATATAAAGTAGGCCACCCAGTTCATCCTATACAAGGAGATATGGTCGTTTGAAGATGACCCTAAAAATCTATTTTGATAGGCTGAAGTAAAACGAGTATAACTCCTTACTCAAACGTTGGATTTGGATGAAACCAATTGCATTGGAAAGAAGACCCAAAGATATTTCTTTTTATAGGTTGTAGCTCTCCCAGTTTATTATATTAAGGGAGTTATGATCATTCGAATTTGACCCAAAAATTTGGCTGGCCTCAGTAGTTTGTGTGCAGGAAATTTACCTGCACATTTACTATTCCCAAATATCCCGGCCACCATTTTATAGTTTCAAATATGCTCGATTATATCCGAAACCTATCCGTTTTTGGAAATCTTTATATCGTTGGAAAGATTATTTAATAACCTTCGTATGGAACCATCAACGAGCAAATTTCGGTATAAATAAAATAAAAAAATTAATTTCATATAAATAAGACCAATACACGTACTTGAATACGCCAATACACGTACTTGAATACGGGGTGTTACATCCTTCCCCCCTTTAGGACATTCATCCTTGAATGTTAGCATAGTTATTCAACCGAAATGAGTTCACGTCCATCATGTATATTCACATCATCACATAAATACTATGCATATATAAAAAAAACGTACTTGTTAATGTTCTAACTCCGTTTCTTGAACTTCCTCTTCATCTTTGAACAAATGAGGGTACTTAGATTTCATTGCTTCCTCAGGTTCCTATGTAATCTCTTTCCTTTGACGATTTCTCCAATGTACTTTCACAGATGTTATCTCTTTATTTCTCATCTTCTTAACTTGGCGATCTAGAATAGCAATAGGCACTTTCTCATAGGTAAGATCTTCTGAAACTTGCACATCCTCAATAGAAGTGATATGTGATGGATCTCCGATGCACTTTTGAAGCATTGACACATAAAATATCGGATGTACTGATGAGAGCTCTTGGGGTAGCTCTAATTCATATGCAACTTGTCCAAACCTTCGAGTGATCTTATACGGGCCTATATAACGTGGACTCAACTTCCCTTTCTTGCCAAATCTCATTACCCCTTTTATTGGCGATACCTTCAAAAATACCCAATCACCTATAGAAAACTCTAGCCCTCTCCTTCTACTATCCGCATATGACTTGTGTCGACTTTGGGCTGTTTTCAATCGTTGTTGAATTACTTTAACCTTCTCTATGGCTTGATAAACAAGATCCTGTCCAAACAAAAGAGTTTCACCCACTTCAAACCATCCTATTTGTGATCTACACTTCCTTCCATATAAAGCTTCATATGGTGCCATTTTAATACTTGAATGATAGCTATTATTGTAGGCAAACTCAATAAGAAGTAAATGATCATCCCAGTTGCCCTTAAAATCTATTACACAAGCTCGTAGCATATCTTCAAGTGTTCGGATGGTACGTTCTGCTTGTCCATCTATTTGAGGGTGAAAAGTTGTACTCAACTTCACTTGTGTTCCCAAACACCTCTGAAAAGACTTCCAAAAGTTTGCGGTAAATTGGGTTCCCCGATCTGATATAACAGAGATTGGCACTCCATGTAATCAGACTATCTCTTTAATGTACAGCTTCGCATACTCTTCAACTGTGTAAGTCGTCCTAACTGGTAGAAAATTTATGGATTTGGTAAGACTATCAAGAATCACCCATATAGAATCAAACTTTTGGGATGTAGAGGCAAACCAATAACGAAATCCATGTTGATCATGTCCCACTTCTAGCTTGGAAGATCAATGCATTGCATATAACCTCCGGGTTTTTGGTGCTCAACTTTAATTCTTTGATAATTTGGACATTCAGCTACAAATTCTGCAATGTTCTTCTTCATGTCATTCCACCAATACATATCTTTCAAATCTTGATACATTTTGGTTGATCCTTGATGAATGGAATACCTTGAATAATGTGCCTCTATCATAATTTTCTTTCTTAGCCCGTCTACATCCAGCACACACAATCAGTTTTGGCACTGAAGTACTCCTTCTCATGTAAGCTTAAATGCCTTGGTCGCACCACTCTAAACGTTCTCCTTAAGTTGTAATAAAATAGGATCTGCATATTGCTTCTCTTTCACTTCAGCTACTAATGAAGATTCCACAGCAATATGTACGATAAGCTCTTTATCCGGAGTTTCAAGAAGGCGAACTCCTAAACTAGCTAACTGGTGAAGATCTTTAATCATCCCTTGCCTTTCTATAGGCGTCATCATAGCCTTACGACTTAACGTATCAGCTACCACATTTGCTTTCCCTGGATGGTACAAGATATTAACATCGTAGTCCTTTAATAGTTCAAGCCATCGCCGCCTTAAATTTAGATCCTTCTGATTAAAAATATATTGCAAGCTCTTATGGTCAGTATATATATCAACATGAACCCCATG
>NW_025889291.1:94185-97743 GCF_002878395.1 Capsicum annuum
TATATATATCAACATGAACCCCATATAAGTAGTGGCGCCATATCTTTAAAGAAAAAATAACTGCTGCCAGCTCAAGATCGTGGGTAGGATAATTTTTCTCATGTGGCCGAAATTATCTAGAAGCATATGCTATTACCTTACCATGCTGCATCAATATACATTGTAAACCAATTCTGGAAGCATCACAATACACTGTATACCCTTCGGTGCTTTCTAGAAGTACCAATACGGGTGTAGAAATCAACTTGTTCTTTAAATCTTGAAAACTCTTCTCATAGGCATCATTCCATTGGAATTTGGATGCTTTATGGGTTAGCTTGGTTAAGGGTGCTAAAATGGAAGAAAAGCCTTCAAAAAATCTTCTATAATAACCGGCCAACCCGAGAAAACTACGAATCTCCGTAGGCGTTGTGGGCTTTGGCCAGTTCTTCACAGCTTCTATCTTTTGAGCATCAACCTTTATCCCTTCACTAGATACAATATGACCCAAAAATGCCACCGACTTTAACCAAAACTCACATTTAGAGAACTTTGCATAAAGCTTACAATCACGAAGAGTCTGCAATGCCTGTCGTAAGTGATTGGCATGGTCCTCTTCTGATCTAGAATAAACTAGAATATCATCTATAAAAACTATCACAAATACATCCAGGAATGGCTTAAACACCCTATTCATCAAATCCATAAAAGCTGCAGGTGCATTTTTTAGCCCAAATGACATAACTAGAAACTCATAATGACCATACCGTGTTCGGAAAGCTGTCTTGGGTATATCCTTCTCTTTGACCCTCACTTGGTGGTAACCTGACCTCAAATCAATCTTAGAAAAGCACTTGGCGCCCTATAACTGATCAAATAAATCATCAATTCATGGGAGAGGATATTTATTCTTAATAGTCACCTTTTTCAATTGTCGATAATCAATACACATCCTCAGTGAGCCATCCTTTTTGCACACAAATAACACTGGTGCTCCCCAGGGGGACATACTAGGCCTTATGAATCCCTTCTCTAGCAAATCTTTCAATTGCTCTTTCAATTCTCGTAATTCTGCTGGGGCCATTCTATACGGAGGAATGGAGATTGGTTGGGTGCCTGGTATTACATCAATACCAAACTCTACTTTTCGTTCAGGAGGCAAACCTGGAAGATCTTCAGGAAATACATCAGAAAATTCATTTACCACCGGAACAACATGAAGAGTTAGTGGCTCCGCTTCTGTATCCCTTACTCTAACTAAATGATATATGTATCCCTTGGAAATAATTCTTCTTGCCTTAAAATAAGAGATAAATCTACCTCTTGGCGCGCCAATTTCACCTTTCCATTCAAGGACTGATTCATTTGGAAAATGGAAATATACCTTTTTCGTGCAGCAATCAATTGTGGCATAACAAGACACCAACCAGTCCATACCCATTATAACATCAAAATCTACCATTTCTAACTCCACAAGATCAGCCATCGTATCACGACCACAAACAGTTACTATGCAGTTTTGGTAAACCCTTTAGCTACAATAGATTCCCTAATCGGTGTGGACACTTCAAATGGCTTAACTAATAGTTCGGGTATTTTTTCGAACTTTCCAGCAACCAATGGAGTAACATAAGATAATGTAGAATCGGGATTAATTAAGGGATATACATCGAATGAAAAGATAGACAACGTACCCATAACCACATCTGGGGAAGCCTCTAAATTCTGTTGATCCGCTAGAGTATACGTACGATTTTGAGCCCCGCTAGAACTCGTGGCTCCTCTATCATCTCTAACACGACCTATTGGTTGTGCACCCTTTCCTGAATAAGGCATCGATGATGATGATGCAACAAATGACCCCGTAGGTCATGCCATACCCCTTATGCCTCTTCATGGGCATTCTCTCATCATATGCCCCGACATACTGCACCAAAAGAAAACATTGGTCCCCAGCCGATATGCGACCAAATGATACCTTTCACATTTATTGCATGGCTCTCGAGGAGGTCACGATTGGCTCATATTCCCTTGCCCTTGGTACCCCACTGTCCGCAAACTCTGACTCTCACTTCTATGCCCAAATTGATTTCCTCTAGACCCTTGGAACTGTGGTGGGGCACTAGCTGCAGAATAAAAAGATAATGGCCTAGGTGGTCTAGCAGAAAACTGTGGTCTGAACCCTCCTTGGAATGCCATGAACTGCCCTGTAGATCTGGCCCTCTTGGAATATCCTCTTTCTAATTCCTGTGTTCTTCTCCTCTGCCTCTGATCTTCCATTTTTTGTGCAAAAGCTTGGATCCTCGCTATGTCCATATCTTTGTTCAAAGTGGTAATAGTACAATCTCTAACTAGATATGGATCCAGCCTATCCATATATTGATGAACTCTATCATCCATAGTAGCTACAACATTAGGAGCATATCTCGACAAGGAATTAAATCAGAGACTGTACTCCCTCACGCTCATATTCCCCTGACAAAGATTTAAAAATTGATCTTCACGGGCCTGACGAATCTCGAATGGAAGATAATGATCAAGAAATGCCTCTTTGAACTCCTTCCAAGTAGATGGGGGTGCATCAATACCCCTCGACCATTTTCAGTCCTCGTACCAATATATAGCCTCCCTTTGAATCTATACGCCGCTAACTCTACTGTCTCTCTACCCATTACATGCATAACATCTAAGGCCCTTTGAATTTGATCAATAAAGTCCTATAGGTCCTCGTTAAGATATGATCCAGTAAAAGTGGGAGGATCTATCTTAAGAAAATCCTGTGTTCGAAGGCTAGCTTCCCTATCTGTACCACTAGGACCCGTGGTAGGAATGGCTTGCCCTTGAGCTTGCCCAGCAACTATGCGAGTCAAAACTTGCACTGCATTTCTAAGATCTTGATCAGCAACATTAATAGGTGGCTCTGGGGATTTAGTTCTCCTCCCCCTTATTTCTTCCGGAGTGGAAAAAGTTTCTGATGCATGCTCAGCGGGAGCCTCACATTGATTAGCTGGTATAGTGGGTGACTTACTAGTCCCCTCTCCGGCAGCCACATCTACTTGCTTACTGGTATTCTTGCTTCTGGTAACCGGCATCATTACTATAATAAGAGAAACAAATGAATTCAGTGGTCAACTATGACTTCATATACAATATAGGCTCTATCGCATGATCTAAGACATGAAGAAAAGAAAAAATTCCTAAATGTCCATAGCTTCCTGTTTATAGATGTGGTGCACAATACACCGATAAACAAGACTCTACGTATACACGGCTTTGTAGACTCATTAGGATGAACTTCTCTGATACTACTTTTGTCACGCCTCAAATCCTATTGGGGTGGACTGACACCCGTAATCGAGGAGGTCCGGGAGAACCAGCTCATAACCCTATACTTCCCATGCATACCTCTATGACAACCCAAAATTTGGATAGCATCATGTCGCATATAAAAGGAAATAATCACCTGTATAAGATCGAGCACACATATATATGTATATACAATACTTGGCCGTTGGAGCCATCATGTCTATTAACAAAACACCACCTTGACTGTACATTAGGTCTACAAAGCCTCTAGAT
>NW_025889291.1:97843-103055 GCF_002878395.1 Capsicum annuum
ATATAAAAAGAAATAATCACATGTATAAGATCGAGCACACATATATATGTATATACAATACTTGGCCGTTGGAGCCATCATGTCTATTAACAAAACACCACCTTGACTGTACATTAGGTCTACAAAGCCTCTAGATAATACACAGAGTTTAACTAAGGTCGGGACACACCCTGCCATATAACTAACTTTTATACAATACCAAAAGTGACTGAATATGATACGGAAAGCCCCGAAGCAAACTGGAGCTCACTAAAAGCAGCTGGATATCATGGCTCCTACTTGTGCGGTGTATGAGCTGAGGTACCTGTGACTGCAGCATGAAATGCAGGTCCCCCATTGGGGGAGTCAGTACGAAATATGTACTGAGTATGTAAAGCTGTAGATAATCACATATGATATAGGAGCTCAATAGAAATAAGAAACAAGTGAATAAATCGTAATAGGATTGGACCACACTTATTAGAACTTGTGACAACCTGTACATTGTATTTATTCAATCACTTTACCTTCGTTCTTATCATCTTTGTAATCATTACTGTACTGTACTATGACCATTAGGCTTCCTCCAGTACATATCAACTGGGGTCAACCCATGATAGGCTTATGCCCCTGGGATACCACCCATAAACACATAAATAGGGATCGACCCATGATAGGCTTATGCCCCTAGGATACCACCCGATAATAGAGAACTTCCATCACTTAGTTCAATTAATCTTTGAGATTGTTATTTCGGTCGCCACCACATTTTTGATACTTTGAAACAATAATACATCAATAAGAGACGTATAAATAGACCATAAATGCAATAACAATGAAGTAAGAACTCATTGGCACATCAATGAAGTGTTTTGGATTCATCAATGCCATAACAATAAAGTAGGAACTTATTGGTATATCAATGAAACGTTTTGGAGTCATTAATAGCACATGGATCTTGTTTGAGTAACCGGATACCTTCTGACATTCATTAGTGCAATAAACATGTAAGATTTGGAAGACAAGTAAGTATTGGAATGTCTTGACATCTTGTAGGGTGGAAACAAGTTCATTGGTAACGTAGGACATCATACAAAACCATTATGGATCACATGTTACTGAATAACTTTGGAAACTTTCTTAATAGAACAATTTTTCACTTTCATGCCAAAGATATGGTATAGAGTATGCTTTACATACCTGACTGTCAACCTTCAATACTAGTCATAAATGGACTTCATGTCTTTTCGGATTACTTATCTACAATGAACATATATAGCAATCTAGTATTAGCAACCAAACGTCACAATTCAATTATTTGAATTCACCAAACTAGTGGTTAAGTAGTAAGCCTTAATTACACCATAAAGGGTGTCACCTTAACCCTCTTATACTCCAATTACATTCGCATGCCATGCATATTCATACAACATCCTCCAATATCAAGTTTGGATTCATTTATCTTTCCACCCAATCCATTAAACCAAATTGAGCCATAGACATAAATAATCATCAATTCAATAGTATATCACCATATCCACCTTCCATAACCCAATTACCATATCCACCTTCCATTACTCAATTATCATATCCACCTTCCACAATTCAATACAACTAAACCATGCAAAATAGTCCATAACCCTATTTTCATCACCTTTCAATAACAACCAATACATATAATCCTCTATCACACATATACATATGGAAAAGAACAAAGGCAAACAATATTCATACCTTAGAATTAAACTCTTGATTATGCAATCCTGTTTGCACAAATAATAGGTTCCGTTCGAAGCTCTCGAGATGACAAACGCAGTTATCGGATTACTTTGGAATTTCTACGGTTGAATCAAAAGTAATTTAAAGGTCAAATTTGGCTAGGGTTTGTTCTTCCTCAATGATTGATGATGAAAATGAGTTTTTGAACTCATATACATGTATATATACACATATTTCCGTCCATAATATAATAGGAAATGATCAAAATGCCTTTAAAAGTTAAATAATGTAAAATCTGTCCTTTGGTTGACTGTTTTGGTAAGCTAAAGTAGATCAACTATAACTCTTTGATCCGATATTGGATTTAGGTGAAATTGGTATCATTGGAAGGATAATTCAAAGGTCTTTCATTTCATATAAAGTAGGCCACCTAGTTCATCCTGTACAAGGATTTATGGTCGTTTGAAGTTGATCCTAAAAATCTATTTTGATAGGCTGAAGTAAAACGAGCTTAACTCCTTACTTAGACGTTGGATTTGGATGAAATCAATTGCATTGGAAATAAGACTCAAAGATATTTCTTTTCATAGGTCGCATCTCTCCCAGTTCATCATATTAAGGGAGTTATGATCATTCAAAGTTGACCCAAAAATTTGGCTGGCATCAGTAGTTTGTGTGCAGGAAATTTTCCTGCACATTTACTATTCGCAAATATCCTGGCCACCGTTTTATTGTTTCGAACGTGCTCGATTGTATCCGAGACCTATCCGTTTTTGGAAATCTTTATATCATTGGAAAGATTATTCAATAACCTTCGCATGGAACCATCGACGGGCAAATTCCGATATAAATAAAATAAAAAAAATTAATTCCATATAAATAAGACCAATACACGTACTTGAATACGCCAATACACGTACTTGAATACGGGGTGTTACACCTTGTTTCAACCCATAAAGCACCTTCCGAAGCTTACAAACATATTCATGATGGTCTTGACTCCAAAAACCCATGGCTGGTCCATGTAAATCTCTCGATCTAACTCTCCATGCAGAAATGCATTCTTCACATCCATCTGCCACAGGTTCCAATCCTTACTAGATGCTAGGGCCAGTAGGACATGCACAGTTGTGAGCTTCGCCACTGGGCTAAATGTTTTATCATAATCTATCCCATATTGTTGAGAGAATCCTCGAGCGACCAATCGAGCCTTATGCCTCTCAATCAATCCATCTGTATGATGCTTTATCTTGTAAATCCAGTTGCACGAGATAGGCTTCACATCTCTTGACTTTAGAACAAGATCCCAAGTGTGATTTTTTTCAAGAGCAGCAATCTCCTCTTTTATTGCTTTGGTCCATTCTGGCTTTTGAGATGCTTCTTCAAATGTCTTCGACTCTTTTGAATCGACCTCCTCCAATATAGCAGCATTAACATATTTTGGATTCAGCTTCGAAACTCTTGTTGATCTTCTAAGTGGAGTTGGTGCTTTCACTTCACAAGGTTCACCATCTTCGCTTGGATGATGGTATACACCGGTTTGCCATGGATTCTGAGTTGCACCTTCTTCGACATCTCCACTATCATCAACGACATCAGTTTCACCTAGACTTATATGAATTTGCGAAGACTGTAATTCATCTTTCAGAGTATCTGAGTCTGGCAATGTCTCCTTATCCGAGGACCACCATGAAGAAGCTTTTTCAAATACTAAATTTCAAGATGTGTAGCATTTTCCCGTTGTAGGATCACAACATCTCCACCCTTTTCTTTGACTATCATAGCCAACAAAGATACACCTTACAACTTTCTTGTCTATTTTGCTACGTAAGTGATCAGGCACAAATACATAGCATACATCCGAAAACTCAAAAGTAGCTAACTGTAGGCTTCATGTTCCATAGCTTTTCAAAGGGTGAAAGGAAATGTAACTTTTGTTGAGGAAGCCTATTGATTACATAGGCCGCAGTTCTCATCGCTTCTGCCCAAAAACGTCCCGGTACGTTCCTTGTATGAAGCATACTTTGACATATTTCTGCCAGGTACTTATTCTTCCTTTCTGCAATACCATTTTATTGTAGAGTGTTCGCACATGTGAACTGATGGCGTATTCGACACTCCTAAAGAAAGTCAGAAAACTTATCTGAAGTATATTCTCCCCTATTATTGGTGTGTAGGCATCCAATGCCTTTGTTGACCTTTGTTTCTGAAACCTTTTTAAATTCTTTGAATTTTGACAGAGTCTCCGTTTTTTCCTTCATAAAATAAACCCACACATATCTGGAAAAATCATCAATGAAGGTTACCATGTACTTCATCCCACCAATGGAAGCTTGTTTAACAGGTCCAAACATATCAGAGTGGATTAACTCTAATGGTTTCTTTGCTTTAAATTTAGACTCTTCATATGGGAATTGATGAGCCTTCCCATATTGACAGCCTACACAGATTGTGTCTGTTTTTACCTCAAGTTCAGGAAGTCCTTTTAGCATCGACTTCCTTATCATCACATCTAGCTTGGAATAGCTAATGTGACTCAGCCGCATGTGCCACAAGTCTGCCATCTCGTTCCTTCTTGTCTTCTCTACGTATGCCGTTTCTGCTGACATCACATAGACTGACTCTAATCTTCATCCCTTAATCACTGGCTCCTTGAAAATCTCAAGGTCACGATATACCTTCACATCTTGTGGACCAAATAGATCAAAATGGCCTAAGATGTTAACTGTGAAATCGAAAGAAGATTTTTCTTCATCCCCAGAACATGGTAGACATTTTGAAGTGATACTTCGATACTGTTGCTATGAGAAGACACCACTATATTACCAACATGAGCAATTGGTAACTTAGAGTTGTTTGCGATCACTACCACACGACTTCCCTTATATTTTGATAAGTTTTGCAACTTATCTTTATCACCCGTCATATGGTTCGAGCAATCTGAGTCAACGATCCAGTCATTTTCATAATCGATTTTACTAGATGTTGTTGCTTTGAGGGCTAACTCCTCCTCTTCAGCAGCAAAGGATGCCTCCACATCCCATTTTTCTTCACTGTTGGAGGTAACGACATTACCTTCCACAGATTTTTCCTTCGACCGACAGGTCTTTGCCATGTGGCCCTTTTTCCCACATTTGTAATACTTTCCTTCAAATCTTTTCTTGTTTTCATATTTCTTCGAGCCTCCCCCTTCACGAGTGCTTCCTTCACCTTGATGACCCTTTGATTCGTCATCATTTTTCTTGGATCCATCATTCTTTCGCTGTTTAAAATTCCGCTTGACTTTATTGGCGTAGAGTGCCTCTTCTTCATTATTTAGTTAAACTCCTCCCATTTGTTTAGCTAATGCTTCTTGACCAGCTAACAAATTCTCGAAATCTACAAGTGAACTAAATTAAGGAATCGTACCATAATTTTTTACTTTTACCAAAATAAGGACTCCAACGACAATCTTTTGAATTTTTTTCCAAAATAATTGTTAGGAGATTCATAAACCAAAAAGAATTAAAAAAAA
>NW_025889292.1:0-1579 GCF_002878395.1 Capsicum annuum
AAAAAATGGTGTGTGATTAAAGATAAGAGTTGAAAATATCGAGGAGTCAGACATAAACTAAGAGTTATTAACTATATCTAGAATAGATCAAGACGTAGTATTGTTCAATTGATTATAAGAAGGAAATTGTTACATTTGAAGAATAGTAAAATATTATTTGAACATTTTGGACTATGTATATATGTAAATAACGAACCTAGTTAGAGTATTACTTTTATGAAAGAAGTTATCGAAATATAATTATATAGCTTTAGTGGATTGCGGTGCCATATCGTGAGGAATAATGTTACTATCATCTTGAGGTTTGGTACCCTTTTTATACAATAGAGGGAGTTGATAGTCAATTCGTAGGCCTTTTAGATAAGAGATACATTGATCTAGTATGATGCTTAAGAATGCACCTGCATTGGAGGGCAAGAATATATCTGGAGATGCATAGATTGCCAATAGTAGATTACAGATGTTTTAAGATATAATAATTATTTGTTCACTTAATGTCACGTGGCCATAGTCATTTGTTGAGTGTCGTTGCGACCTAACTAGCTACTTTCTAAGTATGAATGAAATTCATAAGATTTTCTTTCGAAGGAAGGGATGGGATGTATGCGTGCACCTGATACATGTCCATCATAACTTACTGATTTTTGTTTGGAAAAGAAAAATGTATTAACCTTAAATATTCTTTTTATGTTTTATTTCATATAGTTGTAGCAATTTTGTCAAGCACAGTCGGACCTCAGTTGTTATGTACAAAGTGGCTAATATTTAGGTGTTATAGAGAGACAACAAAATAACTCCATAAATATGTGGTAAACAAAAGTTCTTGCACTATATTGTCTTTAACATCCTTCTTATCCATCTGTCCATCAAATTTATACGAGCATCTAGATACCGAGTTCAATAATGTGGCACCTGATAGCAATAAAAATAGAACGGTTCAGCTTTTCACCATAGTAAGAGGCTTATAAAGTATCCTGATAAATAATTAAATAAATTAATATTAATAATGTTCTGTTTCTCGGTTCGAATATATATATATATAGATACGTTTATGGGAGATTAATTATTTACGTGTTATTTATATTATAGATTCTTACTTATAGGTTACATATTTTATGAATTATCGTTTATACACTACATGTTTTGTATAGAATGTGCTTACATGTTGTTTGTTTCATGAAGTGTTGATACACAAATTATATGTTTCATAGAATATCTGATCGCGGACATTCCATATGTGCATTAGAGGTTATTCACTCAAGGTTCATAGGGTTATTGTTTACATGTCACAATCATCTTATATTATTTATTTGTAGAGAAAAGATATTATTTTCCTCCCGAACTTGTCGTCTCAACTTACTGTAGCACTTAAACTAAGCTTTCATTTATTTACCCCCCTTAACATCTTTAAAGTGAATTATTTTCATCCCCCAAGACTGAATACCACTCTCACAACGGAGAGTGTGTTACACTAGCCTACACATCAACGCCACGTCGGAGCCACATAAGAAATTACTATTTTCTAAAAAAAAAATTAATCCCCCACATATTATTTTTATATATTTAAAAAAAAAAAAAA
>NW_025889292.1:1679-8401 GCF_002878395.1 Capsicum annuum
TTTCTCATAAAATCAAAAGTTTAAATTTATGCAAATTCATTCCGTCAACCAAATTCATTCAATCATTCTGTCAAACAAAGCTTACGAAATTCAAACCAAACATTCAAATTTAGATACGAAATTTAAATTTATGAATTAAACCAAACATTCAAATTTATCTTTATAAATTACGAATTTCGTAACCCATAAAGATCAAGTTGCCACTTCAAATCAAAACTTGCATCCAAACCAAACATTCAAATTTATTTGTTAATTCAAATCAAAACTTGCATCAACAATCAAACTTTTTATACATATTTTTTCTTATAAAATTGATGAAATCTAATAATAATGGAGATGATGGGTTTGAAGAAGGAGAAAAGAGATTGGGTGGGGTAGGGATAAAGCTATAAGAAAAAAATAACAAAAGGGGTGTGGGGGTGCGAGGGTGCGGGGTGGGTGGCATTGGAGAAGAAAGGGTGTGATTTGAATATATATGATAAGAAATGGTGTAATTTGGATATATAGGAGAAATTTGGTATGATTTAGATATAAATATATTATATAAAAGTGGGACCATTTTTTTAAGAAAATTAAATCACGTATTTTTTTATTTTTTAAAAAAAATATCACGTCAGTATTAGGGTTTAAATTAATTCACTTTAAAGATGTTAAGGGGGGTAGATAAATGAAAGCTTAGTTTAAGTGCTAAAGTAAGTTGAAACGACAAGTTCAAGGGGGAAATGATGTCTCTTCTCTTATACATCACATGTTCTAAAAGTGTAATTGTTTAATTGTTATCAGTTTCATACGTTTATATGATTAGAATGTAAAGTTTTATTGCTAATATGACACATACTTAATTTTTATAGGTTATAGATGTATCTGCTCAAAGATTATATTTCACGTGCTCTATGTCATAATTAAGTTATTTACATACTGTGTATTTTCATAATGTTAAAACTTATGCATCAAGTACTTTCATAGTTTATTTATTTATGTAACTATACGATAAATGTTATGATATCATTCATTTGTCTACATGTTATATATATATATATATATATATATATATATATATATATATAGCGCGTATTATAACCTACAGTTTATTGATTGGACAAATCATTTGATTTTATGCCAACTTAATTATGGTATAGTTATTTGGGTATCATATGTTCCATAGGGTATGCATTTAGAAATATCAAGGACCTATTTATTTGTATAACATACATCTATTTGTTTACGATGGTCCCCATCATTGATTCATGGCACCAAAAAATTCAGTGTTGGTGCATTATGTTTTGTCTTTACATCTTTATCTTGCCCTTGAATTTTTAAATACTAGTGATTTATGTTGAATATTGATTTCAAAGGCAAGTACTCTAATTCAAGGTTCTCAGGGATGCTAGTATAGAATTCAGTTTTACTTCTTTTTACACAAGACTTGCTACATCTTTTTACAAGTTTATCTTAAGTTAATTATTTTAGTTTAGTCTACAAGAAAATTTTTATTTGGTTCGACTACTACATGTTTAAGAAATCAGCCAACGTTTTACAACCACTGATGCACTTTTTTTCTCTCATTTGTTGATGCAAGCACACCTTTTACTTCTATCCAGGGCACACAAACATTGAATGCTCTTGTTTCCAGTGTTTTCTTTTTTATTTGTTGTACATTGTTCTGGAAAGAGTAGTATTTTAACTTTTTAATTCCTTGTACTTTTTTCATAATGAGTATGTTGAATCGCGTGAATTGCCTCATTTAGAAGATCAGTTTTTAAAGAATGTATATTTTTTTTTCTTTATTAAAATGAGGGGTACTTTATTTGTTTGAATATGTCTGCATAATGTTTCCTCACTTGATTTTTTTTTCTTCAATAAAGTATGTGAAATAATTCTGGTTAGTGGTAAGATTCAATTCTAACATTATTTTTTTCTCTAACGATATGTGTGAATTAGAGGTGTGATATTCCTTTGTATTGGTTACTTTTATGTTTTTGTTTATTATATTTGTTATCTATTGTGAGCTGGGTTTATTGAAACAGCCTCTCTACTTCAGCTGAGGTAGTGGTACAGACTGCGTACACTTTACCCTCCCCGGGATCCCACTCTGTGGGAATATACTGGGTATGTTGTTGTATTTGTTTATGTGTAAATATTCATCTATAAGTTTTATAATCGACATTAAGTGTTGTGATTAGCTTACTTGCTCACTATGTATATTTACAATTCTAGAACCCATGTCCTAAGTGCTCTTATATTATACCTTCTTAGATATAGAAGGTAACTTATTATATGTTATATATTTTCACTTTATATAGCGATATGTATTAGGTATTAAAGATTATATCTGTCTATATGATCAAATGGCAGATCTCGTGTTATAGTTTATCTATTCACGTGTTAATTTTTTTCTTTTAGCCCACATGTCACATGCTATTTATGGTTCATATATTCATGTGTGAAAGATTTTCAGATGTTTATATGGGTAAATGCACTTCATATTTATTGGCTAACATGTTGTAGTTACTGTATGATTTGATGAATTAGGCAGGTATCATTTAGAAAAGGTGTCAAGTGGCTCCGTAGAATTGGTAAGCTGAACCCTGAGTATATAAGAAAAAAAAACAAATGATGTATGGCTCTTATATTAACTTGTAGAGAAAATTCAGATGGCCTAAGTGAGGTGATAGCCTCCAGATAGAGCTGTAGTGCACCCACCATTCCTTATGTGCTTACCACTCAAGTGTTTTTCTCTATTGAGTTATTTCAAGAAGGCAAGATACTCCACTTGTTTTAAGCACCATTTGAGTGTACATGACGTGTGACTATGATTCAAGAAATGTGCGTGGATACAGCTCTCAGGTGCAGAGTATAAGGTAAGTTACCATAGTGATTATAACTATCATTCGAATATAAGGCCAAATGGAGCCTCGTGTATTATCCTTTGGATATTATATTTATCGTGACGCTATGTGAAGCGTATTTGTATGTATTTTGATTTGTATTTATTGTGGCGCTCTGTGAAGCGTATTGATATGTATTTTGGTTAGCTGACAGGTTCCCGATAGGCCTACTTATAGGAAAAACTTTGGCAATTTTTTTTTAAAAAAATAGGAGTTAGCCAAATTTTAAGACCTTAAGGTAGATTAAGGGAGGTAGAATTAAAGTTGAGTAAATGATCTCATGAATGTCTTGGGTAATTATAGGAGTCAAAATAAGTTGTGCGCATCATTCGAGGACGAATGATCCTGAGTGGGGGAGATTGTAACACCACGATAAATTTTAGAATTTATTTTAATATTTTAGATGAGTATAACTCTTAGTTTATAGAGATTTACGCGGTACATACATTATAAAAAAATTATATTGTATATATATATATGTGTGTGTGTGTGTGTATAAATATAAGACGGAATACATATACAGGCCCCTGAACTATTTCACTTTTTCCGTATAGGTACCTCAATTAAGCCAGGTACCTATTGAACCTTTTACTCCTTCACAAATGGTTTCAATTGAGCCCAATTTGCTGACGTGGCCAAAAAAGTAAAATATGTGTACTACACACACCAATGACGTGGCAAAATGACAAATTAGACAACGACATGTGGCATTTTAACTTAAAATAATTATAAAAATAATTTTTTAATATAATCAAATTTAAATTTAAAAAAATCATTAACATCTCCCCCCACAGTGCAGCCTACCCGATCCTCCCCCCACTTCCCCTCTTTCCTTCCAAATACACAAAACCCATTTCCCATTTCCCTTCCAAATACACAGACCCCATTTCCCATTTCCCTTCTTCACTTTTCTTCTTCCAAATACACAGACCCTATTTCCTCTTCCCTTTCAATTGATAAGGAAGAAAAAATGGCTTAACAAGAACGCCACCACTTTCACTCCCTCCCATCTGATCAAACACCTGTAATGCCTCATCGACCCTGTAACATTTGCATAAACGATTGATGAGAATCCCAAATGTCACAACATTTGGTTTAACTTTCTTTTCCTTTATCTCATTCATAAGCAAATTCATGTAAAAGGTGCCAGGCCTTATCGCATTTCCCACTTCGACAAAACTTGGTAATCAATTTAGTAAACCATACATCATCCAAAAAAATGCCATGCTCAAAGAATCTCATAAGAAGTTCATAAATTTCCTCCACGTTCATCATTTTCTCAACCCAAATCCTCTTCCACGTAGCAAACAAAACGATATCCATCGTAGTATTGTTTGGAGGAACATCACTATCCCTTTTAAGCATTTCGTCGAGCACCTTGAACCCACGATCAATATTCTCTCCACGAAGCAAACAAATTAACCACACTCGTGTTTCTTGAATCTGGGTCTAGCTCTTTATACATCGATACCGCTTCCTCAAGCATTTTAGCTCGCCCAAAGCATCATATAAGAAGTGTCGCAGCATTAATCGATAAAGGGATTTTCCCCTCTTTAGCAAAACAAAAAAGTTCAAAAAGCTTACTAGGTACATCAGCTTCTTGTTCATCACGCATTGCTTGTTCAAGAATAGCTTGAAATGTAAAGGAAAGAGAAGAAGGATTTGCTGACATTTGTTCGAGAAAATGAAGAAGAAGGGAAAATGAAGAAGAAGAACAGTAGTTGAGGGGCAAGTATTTTTAAAAATAAAAAATATGAGAAATGAGATAATTAAGAAAAATAAAAAAGATAAAGAGATTAAAAAAAAAAGCTAAAATTTAATGTTTCACGCTCTTAAATTGAGTGTAGTGCACGCATTATGCCACATCAGCCCCACATCAGCGATTGTGTTCAATTGATACGTTTTGTGAAGGAATAAAGGGTTCAATAAGTACCTATCTTAATTGAGATGCCTATACGGAAAAAGTGAAATAGTTAAGGGGACTGTATATGTATTTAGCCTAAATATAATGTACATAATGTATATGATTATGGTTGGTGGGTTAAAGGATAAGTGAGAAATTTTATTATATTTATATGTATTTTTTTGGTGCAAGTGGGGGACACTTTATTATTTGTTTTTCCTACAAAAATACTTTAAAAAAAAGGGATAAAATCCTTTATCACCCAAACCACTGCCTCTCTCCTTTCTCTGTCTAACGTTACTGCGGCATAGCTCCACCGACAACAACAATCACCAGCCGGCGAAATCCCCACCGGTGTTGCCTTTCTTTCTCCTCTCTTCGTCCCTCCACTGCTCTAGACAGTCGCGCCGCCCCTTTTCTCCCTCTGCCTGTTCTCTTTCTCCACTGATATGGCCACCACCGGCGAGCCAACTGCCGACGAAACCCGCTATTACTCCAACTGACAAACCCCACTAAAACACCACCAAGTAGATTCGGGTTAGAAAGGGAGAAAGGTCAATGGTTTCTCAACATTGATTTTGAAATATTAAGATAGTAAATTGATTATCTATCGGATTGTGGTAATTAGTAGTTAGCAAAACAAAAGTTACATTCCCGCGGGTTGAATTGGTTATTACTGTGGTCCTACCGTTAGCTAGGACATCAAAGGTATGTAAAGTTAAAACCTCCTTCGCTTTAAGGCACGGCCTGTAATTATTTATTCCTCCTAAAGTAGCCGAGATAGTCTACTTGATATATGTGAATAGAGTTTCCGGTTTCTATATGCATAACACATGATCACTTATCCTTTTCATTTGAATTACGCTTATTCATGCTTCTTGTGTTAATTGGTTGAGGTCAAAACATTTGTACTACTCCCATCAAGTCAAGTATCTATAGAGTTTGTTCGTCTTCATTAGGAATTCGTAGAAGTCACCTAGTACATCGTCATATGCTATGAATTAGAATAAATGGACATACTATAGTCGCATTAATATATTAGATCAGATAGTGCTATAGCAATATGATGATATAAAGTACAAGCATTGTAATAGTTCGATACTATCAAAGAAGTCAATTGTATATGGAAAGTACTACTCGAATAACTAAGCAGTATTTGCCGTAATATATACTTGCATAGGCCTACGAAGCACTATTTGATAAAGGATAACGATGGAAGGGTATACATAGGTTTGGCTTGGCACATATGCGACGTAATTCTGTGCATAGAATTGCGACCAGACCTATAGTGAGACCGAGCATTGTGGCATACCTGCACTTATGGCATCATTTGCATTTTGAGTCAGCTGGACTAGTTCCCCTGATTCAAGCCAATATATGGCACATATGACCTGCGGGCAGACCCTTATAATGAGTCCCTAAGGAGGAGCGTACCCTGTATCAGATCACGATTACAGTTATACGTATAAAATCATAGTCAAGAGTATCTGGGTAGCACATATCGTACACATGACATAGAATGCCCTTGATAGACCATCATATGATTATTTGTATCAAAAGTAGGCACAAGACATCACTTAGGCAAATTACTAGGCTCTTATAATGAAGACTTACTCGTAAATGTTTATATGGTAAGTTAATAAGGCAAATGCATAGGTAATAGTTTATATGGTGTATTTGGCACCTCTCTCATAAGTTATAGCTTCATATAAGAGTTTCTAGTAGTCAGTCGTCCACAATTGCTCATTTTGTTGTTTGATTCATTGAGCATCCTTATACATCTGTTTGTTATTCTGTGTCTGTTTTACATACTAGTACATATTTTATATGTACTAACATCCCTACGTTCAGGGGCACTGCATTTCTGCAAATACAGGATCAAGTCTATTGATGAGTAGACTTCTATACTAGGCACTTGTTCGTATTCAGTA
>NW_025889293.1:0-3957 GCF_002878395.1 Capsicum annuum
TGCAAACATACTATGATACTATACCAAATTTGATATTCCAGTCTCAATAAAACCATTAAACATCTCATCTGATATCTTTAGACTAAATGTGAGGCCCATACCTATAGTTTCATTTTTTATATAATCCGCCCAATAGCCCAAAATGAGTTCGGATGCCTCAATACATGAAACAAGGGTCTCCCTAGCTTAAAATCAATTTTTCAGAGCTAATGGTACTATCATAATTCTTATTCAAGGTCATCTACTAGGATATTTGGTCTGATACTAATTCTTGAACAATAAAAGCACCAAAATAGGGAATGATCCCGAAACCCTAATGAACTATCTATTATCAAACCAATAGTTTTAGAAGGTCATAAATGACCTGTAGCCACTATAAAAAGGCTTGAGATGCTGAAAATATGTGTAAATTAAAGAAATAACCTAGAGGGTCATTACACAACCCCAAAAAGATGCCAATCTACCCTTGAAGGATTTCATTGATATGTGTCTCCATTTGATATTGCTCACGTATCTCAAGAATCAATCCATTTGTATGTTTTACCATTCTTATTGATGGAAGAAGCAATTTTATGGTTGAAGACATTGATAGTGGGATCTATCACTTCTTGGGTTGAACTACCGAAAACATTCTTGGATAAGTACTTTTCTCCTTCTCGGGTGTTGTAACTAAGAGATAAAATCATCAACTTTTGCCAACTTAATGGCAAACCATTACACGAGGCTTGGAAATAATTTAATAATAAGCTAAGTCAATGCCCAAATCATGAGGCTACAAACTAAATGCTTCATCAAATATCCTATAGGGCATTGGATAAATTAAATAAGATGATAGCCTATAATATTGCTGGAGGATAACCTATAATATTGCTGGAGTATCTATTATAAAAAAATCTTATAGTGTTGCAGTGGCTTTATTAGGTTAAGTGATCAAGAAAAATTGAGTATGTAATACAAGAGATATCATAGTGGCTGTGAGGTCTGTCTCCACAACTTTTATGAGATAAGATCAAAAGAAAAAGGATGAGGAAGAGATATGAACATGGCTAAGATGATAAGTAAACTTGATCTTCTCACTAAGAATGTAATGGGGGCTCCTCCCAAGGTGGTTAATGCTATTGCTTTTAATAGTTTTAAACATCTTATGATGAAGTGGAAGTGGAGTCTCTTGATGAGGAAATTTGGTTTTTGTCTACACCGTCGCTAGACATGCTTGCTTGGGAGCAATCAACAAATATCTTCAGATTAATTGCTCCCAGGCAAGCATGTCTGGTGATGGTGTAGACTTTTGCATAGTAGATATATTGTCATCTATATTGGAGAAGAACGATTAGCAGAAAGGCTGAGAAATTGAGCTCGTTTGATTTGTGGACTAAGTCATATTTTTTTGATAATGCAATGAGCTTGGAGTTATGTAACATTTGATAGGCTTGGTAGAGCCAGTCTAGATCACACGCTACGTAACTCTATGATTACTAATTTATCAAATTGGTTGAGCAAGATACATTGAGCAACGCTCGATAAAAGTGTATTGTTCAACTGTTGGGACCACATCTTCAACGTGCATCAACACATTTTGACCTAAAACAAACACAGTGACCCTCCATATATCCTTTAAGGCTTCTGAAGAAAGTATTCTGAAGGGCTTCTAGTGTAACACCCCAACCTTTTTATGGTTGTCCTTAGTCCTTTGTTAGGCGCTTAGAAGCCTAACTTCGATTATTTTATTGTAACACGATAGTCGCACATATTAGCACAAGGACCTCCAATTTGAATTTTATAATTTTTTATAATTTAATAGTATTTGATGGAAAAATCAGGTACATGATATATGTAAGGACAATTTTAAGTCATTAGTTATTGTTAATTGTTACATGAAGTGGTGCTTATATGTAATTAAATATAAGGTGTGTACTATTTAATAATTGTTAATATCTTTTTCATGTTTATCAATTAGTGTTACTTTTAATAAAATATCCAAGGATATGCTACGTATGGAAATTATTGTGCATCAATTAAGTGAACCACGTGTTTGGTCTATGAACTATTTACGTATTTATTTAGTTGTTATAAGTATTAGAGGAACATACTTTATTTAAATGCCATATGTTTGTGTGTAATTTATTTTTAAAGAGTTTTATAATTTATTGATATTTGAATGGTGATGTGAAAATCTAATTATGCTGAAAAGTTATTGTTACAATTAGTAGATTTAGTTCAAAATAATTTTTTATTAATTATGATATATTTAAAATGGTGTATTTATTTTATCATGAATTTATACAATATCCGAATATATATGTAATGGGTCAAAAAATAATTTATATGATGCCACCAGCAGTTACGTCGACGTGAAAGTATTTGACAACAATTAAGTTAATTATGTGGTGGCATTACATTACACACCCTATTACTATTATAACAATTAATTGTGACCCACTCTTTGAATATTTTATTGTGGCATGTAGTATATGATAGTTAGGCAGCCTTTTTTATTTTATTTCTCTTCACATGACATTAAGAAAATAAAGCTAATGACTAAATATGCTTTTAAAACTTGTTGGTGACGTCTCATCTCTTGAACTTATGATAATTCACAATTTTTGGTATGTGTTAATTAAGATCAAAACCTTGGTGTTCTTCCGTTAGTTATAGGCATACGAAGTGTTCAGCTTATATTCTATAAATAATCTTTTTTTGAGAGTTCTCAACTGTACACAGATAGAGCACAAGGACGATGAAAATTTTTGTTCAATTTGGTTATGCTCCTTATCATACACATGCTCGTTTGATTAATCCCGTTAAGTTATTTGAGCAGAGTTTAAGGTATGTCAAGGCTATATTCCTTCCTTTTGGCATGATTTCATATGATTGTATCTTTCAAGTCTAGCATACTATTAAAAACGTTGGTTATTAAGAGTCTCTAAATTGGCGCTGATATTTTTTTCTATTTAAAACCCCCTATCGATTGTATCAATTCCATGTCAAGTTAAGAACTGGGGGGCCATATATACCTGGTTGCGATTATCGAGTTACAATTTTATTGTCTTTTCACTATTTGATCCCTGGTGATATGCGTTGAAATCTTTAGTAGGATTATGGTTGCATATGTAAGATTATCGTAGCATTTAGATCCTTGTTAAGATGTACCTTGAGTATAATATGTGCAAAAATTCCTGTGAGATGATTAACTTCATTTTAATGAGTAATCTTACTACTCCCATCGAACAAATTTCATAAAAGTGCATATTCCTTTTATGTATTTTCATTTTATCTCCTCCAGAAGTTGAATAATTTCTTTACTAGGAGGGAGAAACTAGACTAATTCTCTAACAATTTAAAACTACTTTAATCAACTAATCCCTCTTTCTTCATATCTGAACCATTGTGCTAATTGTATCCTTTATATTTAATGTAATAGTGTATCTAGCCATGGATGTAAGCAATTGGATATCATCATTATCAAGGAAAATAATTTCTACCAAGTAGGCCAAGTTCATTGATATAAAGTAAAGGTGATATTTGTATGTGAAGATACTGGTTGAGGCTTATATTATTTTGTTTTGGTGGATGATAGTACTTTTATCATTCTTATACAAGAAGACACATATTATATACGAATTACTTGGGGGGGGGGGGGGGGTGCTATTTGTATACATACTACTTTGGTTACGTGAATTAAGGGTATGGATCGGGGCATACACCGACACCACATGCATTGCATTGCATTTTATCTACAGTTGGGTAGTATGACTTTGGGTTTATTGACTTTAGTCATGCCCGGGCGTATGAAGGCTTATTAATGTTAATATAAGAAGCAATCACCGATAGAATTGGTAGCAAGTCATCAATAGTAAGTTGTCCGGCGATGGTTGTATGAGCTAAAGGAGGGGCAGGTAAGATTGTTGAGGCTACAATTTTCTTGACTCTTGTTGCTTATTATTTCACTTCTTCCTT
>NW_025889294.1:0-40868 GCF_002878395.1 Capsicum annuum
CCTTCAAAATTCAAGATCAAATCCCTAGAACTCACCATCAATTCTCATGAATTTATCAACCTAGGTACATTAAGTTTTCATTCATGGGTCCCTTTTACCCATGGAGTCCAACTATCCCATTTTTAATTTTACAAATTATTGTGATTTTTATAAATTATTGTGATTTTTAATTGTGATTTAAATAATGAATTCTCATGAACTTTGATTCTATATCATGTTTACATGAAATTATTGTTGTTATTAAACCCCACATGTTTTAATGTTGTTATTCACGAATTTAATTCATAATAAGTGATGTTGTTGTTGAAATCATGCTATTATTAAAAGCTTTAAACTATTCCCATGCTTAGCTTGAACTATGAATATCAAGTGTTTGATGAAATGCCTACAAGAATGAACTTTTGATGAATTCTTGAATATTATGTCCTCTACGTTTAATACTATTTTACTACTATTGCTATCGAGTCCTGGGGTTATGAATACCTAAAAACTTAGTTTTTTACTTATCCTCGGTATCTTCAGATTAGTTTTAGATATGGTATAAGCAATACAGTTCAGTTAGCTATCATGATCAGTTAAACTTAGAACAATTCAGTATTCTGAGTCAGTTCAGTTGGGAGTAGAATTTAGCATTGAGTGAATGCAGGGATAGAGGATTTCCCATTAAATAGGCAGAGTTAATAGTCCCTGTACTCCAAAACTATGTAGTCATCATAGGATATAAGGAGTCACCCATCAGTTTAGGCTTGACTACCTCACAGGGGTTACCCATTAACTTAGGCTTGACACCCGTAGTCTTTTGAGATAGCATATTAGTGGATCCACACAGCTAGTGTTAGTACCCATGGCATAGTAATGACACCATTCCAACTGGGGTCATAGGTTGGTCACTAAATTTTCTCATTGGGTTATGTCGGTTAGATGATAGCTCCCATAGTCTCAGTCTAGTAATCAGTTTAGTAATTTAATTTCAGCTTGCTTGACCATAGCATATAGATATTAGTATTTTAGTATTTCAGTTTATAGATTATACTCAAAACATAATTTATGCTTGGTTACGCATACATCAGTATTTACAGATTTTGTGCATTCTATACAGTACCTCATGTTATTCATCCAGTCAGTTATTACTTATGTATATGAAACCATGCATATCATCCTACCTCATTTAGCATACCAGTACAATCAAAGTACTGATCGTATACTCGTTTTTTGCCTATGATGTATCATATCATAGGTTCAGATGCTCAGTTCCCATATCGTGTATAGACTTTCCAGATTATCAGCCATACAGTGGTGAGTCCTCATATTTTGAAGATAGACTATATTTATTTTCATGCTTTCAGTTCAGTAGTTAGCTGGACTTAGTTGGGGCCTCTCCCATCAACTCTTATTGAGTTAGTTTAGAGGCTTTCAAACACTTGAGGCACCTAGTCAGTTTATCTTTATTTTATCAGATTCAGATTGTTGTTTTTAGACTGAAGTTTTTTGCTAAATTTATGATTCAGAAAATTTTTAGTATTTAAAACCTTATGGCATCTTTAGATATTACGCATATGTATTTTGTTGTTATTATTCAGTGCTACAGTAGGCACCAGCTGATGGGTTAGCTTATATTCCCACAGGACTGTAAGCACCGTGTGATGCCCAGGGTGTATTCTTAAATAGTTACAAACTTGGTATCAGAGCCTAAGGTTTTAAAGTGTACTAGGAAGTCTGAAAGCCGTGTCGAGTAGAGTCTTGTGCATGGGTGTGAAGCACGCCGCACTTATGTACAAGAGGCTGTGAGGATTTTAAGAAAAGTTCTCTTCTTTCAGTATTCATTTCGTATGACTGAGCATGAGCTCATGTTGAACTCTCTGTCTAATCTATTCTCCCTTTTATTTACAGAACATGCCTCCCAGAAAGATAAATAGAACAAGAAATATAAACCAATCAGTACCTCTACTCATTTAGGAAGATCCCTTGAACGAGCATGTTTCCCATGCAAAGTTTAGAGTTGTGTTCACTACTCTATCCCACTCTGTAATGGCTTAGAATGCTCAGCAAGCCGTTATGCCGGCCAACCCAGTGGCCAATACTGCCGCAGCTAGGATTCGAGACTTTACTCGAATAAATCCTCCTTTATTTTTGGGATCCAAATCTGAAGAGGACCCACAGGAATTCTTAGACTTGGTCCAAAAGGTAACAAATATTATAGGGTTGACTATTAGTGAGAATGTTAAATTATCTTCTTACCAGTTGTAAGATATAGCTCAGACCTTATTTAAGTAGTGGAAAGGGGATAGAGGCACAGATGCATAGCCTATAGAATAGGAGGATTTTGATACAGCCTTCTTAGATATGTTCTTCCTATTGGAGTGGAGAGAAGCCAAGGTGTTAGAGTTTATCAACTTGAGGCAGGGCAGCATGAGTGTGAAGGAGTATTCCCTCAAGTTTACTCAGTTAGCTAGGTATGCTCCTCATATGGTGGCTGATAGTAGATCAAGGATGAGCAAGTCTATGTCTAGGGTATCTGACAGCATGGTCAAAGAGTGCAGGACTGTGATGTTAATTAAGGAGATAGACTTGTTTAGGATTATGGTCCATGCTCAACGGATCAAAGAGCAAAAGAATTAAAAGAAGGAGAGAAAGAATAAAAGAGCTAGAATGGGTAGCTTTAATTTCACTCATCCAAAGTCAAAAGGTGGTAATCGTCCTCAATTCCATCAGAAATCTTTAATCCCAACCCCATCTTTAGCTAGTGCCCCAGTACCCAAATTTAGAAATGATAATCGGGATAGGGCGCTAGGCTCTAAAATCCAAGGCAATGTTAACAGTAGACGTACAAATCCTCTTTACCAGAAATATGGTAGGAACTATCAGGGTGAGTTTAGAGCTAGAAGTGGTGTATAATTTGGGTATGGCAAGCCAGGCCATCAAATTCGAGAGTGTCGGGTAGTTGCTCAGAAAGGTAGGGATTAGCGCCAATAGGGCTAGTCCCATCAGTCATCAGTTCCAGTCGACTTCCTTACTCAGCAGGGTGCCACTTCTAGTGCTACCAGTGGTCAGTGTCCAAAAAGATTGCATGCCCTTCAGTCCTAATAGGATCAGGAAAATTCTCCTGATGTGGTCACTAGTACGTTGCAAATCTTTCATTTACATATTTATGCTTTGTTTGATCCTGGAGTTTCTTTGTCTCTCATAACTCCTTACATAGCCATACACTTCGAAGTCAGTCCTAAAATCTTAACAGAGCCTTTTTCAGTGTCTACCCCAGTAGGTGTCTCTATTGTAGCCCGATGGGTATACAGGAACAACCAGATTATAGTGTCTTAGAAAGTTACTTTAGTTGAACTTGTGGAGTTAGAGATGATGGATTTTGACATCATTCTCAGCATGGATTGGCTCCACTCATGCTATGCTTCAGTTGATTGTTGAAACAAAGTAGTTCATTTTTAATTTCCAAATAAACAGCCCTTGAATGGAGGGCTAGTACGATAGCACTTAGGCGCCATCTTGTTTTGTATCTTAGAGCGAGGAAAATGATATCCAAAGGGTGTATTTACCATCTCGTTTGAGTCAAAGACTCTAATTCTAAGACCCTAAATCTTGAGTAGGTTTCAGTAGTGAGGGAATTTCCAGATGTGTTCCCTGATGATCTTCCCAGAGTTCCTCCCAAAAGGGAAATCAACTTTCGAATATGCCTTTTTCTATATACTCAACCTATCTCTATTTTAACATATAGAATAGCTCCAGCCAAACTCAAAGAGTTGAAATAAAAATTGAAAGATCTCCTAGATAAGGGATTCATCAAGCCCAGCATTTCCCCACAGGGCACATTAGTCCTATTCATGTGTAAGAAAGATAGTTCTCTTAGAATGTATATCGACTACCATCAGTTGAACAAAGTCACAATCAAAAACAAGTATCCACTCCATAGAATTGATGACTTGTTCAATCAACTTCAAGGTGCCAGTTATTTTTCTAAGATAGACCTCAGAGGATGTGGCTGTACCTATGACCCAAAATATGAATAGAAATTGCCCTTTTATAGCGAGACCAGATCGCCAAGCTGTGAAATTAATCTTGAGGAGGATAAGGATGATATGGATGGAGAAGGTGCAACTAGAACTATTATTCCTCCACTATTAGAACCAAGAGCTAAGTTCAATATCATGAGCACCATAATTTAGCTACTTCATCTGAAGGGGCTATTCAGAGGACTTCCAAGTGATGATCCAAATATGCACTTAGTAAAATTTGTCACTATTTGCAAGTCTTTTGGTAACTCGAGAGTAGGGTAGAATGCTATCCATCTATGCCTATTCCTATTCTCTCTGTCTAGGAAGGCAACACTATTATGGATTAATGAGTTAACTCCTGATTCTATAACAAACTAGAGAAAGTTGAAAGAATCTTTCCCGAAAAGGTTCTTTCCACCATCCAGGATGTTACAGTTGAGGGATAAGATTAGTAACATAAGGCATCTTTTGACTGAGGCTCTTCATGAGAAATGGGAAAAGTTTAAGAAGAAGTTAATACAGTGCCCCAACCACAAAATGACTAACATACATTTGATGGAGACTTTGTATAGACCCTTGAATTCTATCACGAAGCAAGTTGTATATAATTTTGTGGCTAGATCATTTATGGATCTTACTTTTTTAGAATCTCCTAAAATTCTTGATAGGATGACTTAACAGAGTAGAGCTTGGCATACTAGGGATTCTGAGGTAGCAAGCTCTACTATGTCTAGTGGTATGTCTGTGGAGCAATGCCGAAAATAGGAAGAGCGCGACCAAGATATAGTGCACATCAAGACTCATATAGATTTTTATTCAAAGCATTTGCTATCTGGGAAGATTGAAAAGGTGAAAGCTATGGGGTCGCAAAGTAGAGTTGAATCTGATTCTGAGGAGGAGGCTAATTACCTGAACAACCAGGGGGTTTTCAAGGCAATAATCAAGGGAATCAAGGTCCAACGTACTATGATAAAGCTGGTTATAGAGATTGCGACCAAGGGAACTAGAAACATAAAAATGATAGGAGTGGATTGTATGTGCCTCCTGGAAATCATGATAATGTTGTTACAAGTTCGGGTAAAATATCCATGGAGGAAATGATGAAAAAGCTATTGAAAGGGGTGAAGGCAACCAATGTCGTGTAACAATGATGAAGAATAATTCAACTTCTATGAGTCAGTTAGTGGATTCACATTCAACCTCTATAAAATAGTTGGAGTAGTAGATGAACCAACTTTTAACGATATTTAACTAGAGAAAGAGTGATACTTTGCCGAGTGACATAGTGTAAAACCCTTGAAATAATGGGTCTTATATGGTGATTACTACCCTCAGTGGTAAAGTATTACCTAACCCTTTTGTAGGTGAATATATAAGTAATAATATGGTGGAAGTAAATAAGAAAGCAGAAGAAAACCATCCAGTAGAGTTTGAGAAGTTGGATAGTGATGATATTCCATCTACCCATCAGCAGCCTGATGAGTTAGATAAAGATAAGAGAAAGAGGGGAGAAGAGTGGTTAAAGTCATGCCAAAACCACTTCCTCTATTTCCTCATCAATTGAAGAAAAAGGTGGACGATATAAAATTTAACAAGTTCATGCAATGCTAAAACAGTTGACTATGAATGTGACTTCGGTGAAGGCATTGGAACAAATGCCTGGCTACGCTAAATTTATGAAGGACCTTGTCACAAAGAAGAGGATAGTGAGCTATGAACTGTTGGACAATCTCCACCATTGTAGTGTCATTTCAACAAGATCCTTGGTGAGAAAAAAAGTAAATTCGAGAGCATTTACCATCTCGTGTACTATTGGTTTGTTGGAGTTTGTGACGGCCCTATGTGACCTTGGGGTGAGTATTAATCTGATTCTACTAGCAGTTTATAAGAAATTAGGTTTGGGAGACCCCACACCTACTAACATGAGGCTTATAATGGCAGACAGATCAGTGAAGCGGCCTGTTGGTGTATTATATAATGTGCTTATGAAGGTGGCCAGTTTTATCTTCCCTATTGACTTTATGATCCTGGATTGTGAGGTGGATTTTGAGGTACCCATAATCCTGGGTATACCTTTCCTCATAACTAGGAGTATGTTGATTGATTTGTGGGCAAATGAGCTACAGTTTAGGCTCAATGATGAGGTTGTCTAATTTGATGTCTGCCAATCAATGAAATAACACAAAGTGATAAGTGTATTCTCCATTATCGATGTCTATTATGAAGATGAGTGAGAGATGCCGATCGAGGAGAAATTTGCTGTTAAAACTCTGGATGCAGTCTTGATGAACTTTGATAGTGAAGGTATAGAAAAATATGAGGAGAAAGTATGTTCTCTGATGGTAATGGGATCATATTCATATACTACAAAGAATCTGGATTTAGACCTCAAAAATTGCCCAACACTACCGATTAAGCCATTTATTAAAAATTCACCAATTTTAAAGTTAACGGAGTTGTCGGGCCATCGACGGTATGTGTATCTATGTAGTGGAAACACCTTACTTGTGATTATTGCAGAAGATTTAGGTGAGAAATAGGTTGAAGCACTTATCTCTGTGCTTAGGAGATATAAAAGGTCCATAGGATGGCCTATTGCCGATGTTATTGGTATTCCTCTAGGTATATGCACTGACAAAATTCAACTTAAGGAAGATTGCACACCGACTATAGAGCATCAACACAGATTGAACCCACCAATGCAAGATTGGTTAAAAAGGATATTATTAAATGGCTTGATGCTGGGGTAGTATACCCCATCTCTGATAGTAAGTAGGTGAGTCCCGTGCAATGTGTGCCTAAGAAAGAGGCATGACTGTGGTCTCTAATGAAAAGAACGAGTTAATTCCACTTAGTCCTGTTACTGGGTGGAGAGTTTATATGGATTATCGGAAGTTAAACTCGTGGACTCTGAAAGAGCACTTCTCAATGCCCTTCATGGATCAAATGCTTGATTGCCTGGCAGGAAGGGGTTGGTACTATTTTCTAGATGGGTTTTCGGGATAAAATTAGATCTTTATTGCTCCCGAAGGCCAGGAGAAGACAACATTCACGTGCCTGTATGGTACATTTGCATTCAAGAGGATGTCATTTGGTATGAGTAATGCACCCGCCACTTTTCAATGGTGCATTATGTCTATCATCTCTAATATTGTAGAGGACACCTTACAAGTGTTCATGGATGATTTCTCTATGGTAGGTGATTCTTTTGAGTTGTGTTTGGTAAACCTGAGTAGAGCGCTATAGAAATGCAAGAAATTCAACCTAGTACTGAATTGGGAGAAATGCCACTTCATGGTGAAGGAGGGTATTGTTCTTGGACATCAAATTTCAGTAAAAAAGATTGAGGTCAACCAGGTGAAAGTAGAGGAGATAGATAAATTACCCCCTCCCATCTCTGTGAAGGGAGTTCGTAGTTTCTTGGGACATGTTGGATTCTACCGTCACTTTATTAAGGACTTCTCCAAAATTGTAAATCCACTGCAAATTGTTAGAGAAGGAAGCTAAGTTAGTATTTGATGATGATTGCAGAAAGGCATTTGAATGCCTTAAAGAGAAGTTTGTGGCTATCCCATTCATTGTTGCTCCAGACGGGTCTAAGCCTTTTGAAATTATGTATGATACAAGTGGAGTAGCACTTGGGGAAGTGCTTGGCTAGAAGAAAGAAAATTGTGTCACCCTATTTGTTACGCGAGCAAGGCATTGAATACGGCGCAGAAGAATTACACTGTTATTGAGCAGGAGCTTCTCGCAGTTGTCTATGCTTTGGAGAATTTCTGTGCTTACTTATTGGGAACCATGGTAGTGGTTCATAGAGACCACATTGCCTTTAGATATTTGATGACAAATAAGGATGCGAAACCAAGGTTAATCAGATGGGTATTACTTCTATAAGAGTTTGACTTTGACGTCAAAGATAGGAAAGGATGTGAAAATCAAGTTGCAGACCACCTATCCAGGCTTGAGGGAGATCGTTAAATCACAGATAAATGTGAAATTAATGATGCATTCCCTGATGATCAAATTCTTGTTGTTGTTCTTGAAAGAGTGCCTTGGTACGCGGACTTTGCAAATTACGTGGTAAGTGAAATCATTCCAAAGAACCTTTCTTTTCATCAGAAAAAGAAATTTCTATATGATGTTTGAAGTTACTCCTGGGATGATCCATATTTATTCCAACATTATGTTGATAATATCATCAGAAGGTTCATTCCAGAGGTTGATATGCAGAATATTCTGGAAGCTTGTCATGCTTCGCCAGTTGGAGGTCACCATGCGGGTGACTGTACTGCAAGAGAGGTGTTGCAAAGTGGATATTATTGGCCAACCCTATTCAAGGATGCATATGAGTTCATGAGGAAGTATGACCAGTGTTAGAGACAAAGGTCAATCTCGAAGCATCATGAGATGCCCATGGTGAAGATGTTGGAAGTTAAACTGCTTGGCATCTGGGGTATCAATTTCATGGGACCATTTGTGAGCTCCTATGGACTAAAATATATCTTGGTGTCTATGGACTATGTGTCCAAATAGGTTGAAGGGACTGTTTTGGCTAATAATGTAGGCAAGAAAGTGGTTGTCTTTTTGTAAAAGAACATCGTCTCCCATATTGGAGTGCCAAGGACTATCATTAGTGATGGGGGATCCCATTTTTACAACAAAACATTCTGGGTTGCTTTGTTGAAATACAGTGTAAAGCAGTATAAGGTGGTCACTCCATATCACCCACAAACCAGTGGACAAGTGGAAGTCTTAAACCGGGAGATAAAAGCAATCCTGGCTAAGACGGTGAATGCTAGTAGAAAAGACTGGTCTCAAAAGCTCAATGATGCCTTGTGAGCATATCGGATTGCTTTCCAGATACCTATTGGGATGTCACCATATCAGCTATTCTACAGCAAAGCATATCACCTTCCGGTTGAACTAGAGCACAAGGTTTTATGGGCTCTTGAAGAACTAAACATGAACTGGAAAGAAACAGCTGAGTTAAGGTTGGGATAATTAAATGAGATAGACGAATTCCATCTTGGAGCTTACGAAAGAGCTGACCTATATAAAGAAAGGATGAAGAATTACCATGATCAAAGAATAGAGAAGAGAGACTTTCATGCTGGCGGTGTTATTGTTCAACTCTCGACTTAAGCTTTTTCAGGAAAGTTGAAGTTAAGATGGTCGGGACCATTCAAAGTGAGTCAATTTTTTCCATTAGGTGTGGTGGAACTTGAAAGTAAATATGGAAGTTTGTTCAAAGTTAATGGGCAAAGAATCAAGAATTATGTTGGTCTAATGGATTATGTGAAGTTGTTGTCCACTGTGTATCTCGATAAAGTCTGAGTAATCAAGATAACCAAGTTGTGCCGCGACAGTAAATCTAGCTCTATTGAAAGGCAACCCAAATGATTATGTTGTAAGTCTTTTTGTTCGTTTTAAGCTTTGATTTTTGTAATGAGTTGTTTAGATGTGCAGGAAAAGGGGTAAAATCAATGTTGTCCATTTAAGCAAAACTGGGCATGTCCTGGACAAGGTTGACGACCAAGGCTAATAAGCTATCACTCAGGTGACGGGCCGTCACGCCTAGTTGTCAGGTAATGCAAAATGTGGAATAATTCTAGATAAGGGTGACAATAATATTGATGAGCCTTCACCCAAGTGACGGGCTGTCATGTCTCATCGTCAAGTAAAGCAAAATTGTGAAATATTTTGGATAAGGGTAACGACATAGCTAACGAGTCGTCACCCATATGATAGTCCATCAAGCTAAGTCATCACCTAAAACAAAATTGTTTGACATTCTGCCTAAGAGTGATGATGTGTGTGACAAGCTATTAATTAATTAATAAGCCGTCACTTAATTTTGGGCCTAGGTAAGTGATTTTGACCCGATCCAAACCCGTAACCCTTGACTTTTCAAATACCAGATGATTATTTACCCTACTTCTATGTTTGGTATATTTTCCCTTATTATTAGTCTTTATTAATATTAATTAGCTTTTATTGGAGATTTTTTTTTCTTTTTAGATAAAATTAGAAAACAAAAATAGCGACTACAAAAGTGCAATCATCTATCATTGCCCGTCCTCCTCTCCTTTTAAATTTCTAATTCTCATATTTTTCCCTTCATATCCTCACGCGTGGAACAAGTGTTACAATTTTATTTTTTTCTTTCGGCAAACTTGCTGAACTAACAAAAAGCATCTATCATTCTCTGAGAAAATTTAAAACCCATAATTTAGAGTGTGCTACCAAGTCATCAAAAAGGTATGTTCTGTCAACCCTCATATTTTTACTAATTTAAGGTAGTGAAAATCAAGTGAAACTTAGAGCATGAAAAGAGTACAAGGTTTCATGAATTAATTTGAGCAATACAAAGTTTAATGGGTTACCCAAACCAACAAAAGTTTGTATTAATTCAAAGTTTTAATGAACACACTTCTCACAAAGTTTTGAAATTCATGTTTTGTGGTAATATACTGAAGTCATAATTGCATGAAAAGAAAAATTGCACCTATGTGTTCAAAGCTTCATCACATCAAATGGGTACATTATCTTGTTGAAACTGAAAATTAGGGTTACAAGTTTGAAATTGGGCAATAAGGTTTGTAATTCCAGCCTTAGAATTGAAAAGAATGGCTTTGTGAAAATGAATTATGATGTCAATGAAGTTTATAAGTCATTAAGAAAAGTAAAAAGGACTTAGGATTCTATTGTAAGCTGATGACCTAGTTGATATGACATCACATAAGTGACGAATTATCAATCCAAGTTGTCACATGAGATAAAAAACCATGACATTTTGTCTAGAATTGACGATATGGCTGACGAGCCATCACATAAGTAACGACTTATCAAAGATTGTCGTCACATGATCTAAAAAGCCATTAAATTCTATCTAGAGCTGACGACATGGCTGACAAGACGTTACCTAAGTGACGACTTATCAAATAAAGTCATCATTTGTTGCTCTAAAATGAGTCATTCTGCCTGAGGTTGACGACTTGGCTAATGAGCCATCACTTAAGTGATGACTTATCAGGCTAAGTCATCACACACATGTTACTGAAAGTGATTCACTTATGTGTGCTTAGTCATTCTTATGTATTAAATATTTTTTTCCCATAATGAAGAATTAATCATGCCACCTGAAGGGAAGTCAAAGAAATCTACCAAGAAGGTGATGAAAAAAAACTTGACCCAGAGACTCTTCAATAAGTCTAAAAGTGAGTAAGAAGAGCCATAGCTTTAGAGACGTACAAGGCAAAGTCTCAGGATAACTAAACCTCTTCCTCAACCTGAAGAGAAGGTGATTGAGGAAGTAAACTTTGAAGAAGAAGACTCAACTCCATCTGAAAATCCTCCTTTGTAGCAGGTAAATTATGAGCAACATTCATCAGAACATCCTTCTTTCGAGCAACCAACTGAGAAAGATTCTCATACAAGGGGGGATGTAATAAAATGCAAGAATCTAGGCATCTGAGATAATGTGAGATGGCAGGTTTTTGGAGCAAAAAAGATCTATCATAGTGGGTTGATGTCAACAAAAAAAATGAGTCTTAAAAGGCCTATATGTGAAGAGATAAAGATCATCACTTTCAGATTGAATAGGTACCCACAGATAGAGAGGGCATTCAAAGAATATAACTTAGCATGGATAACAAAAGGAGGTGACTCATTCTGCCCAACCTCAGTAAAGGAGTTTTATGCTAACTATCAAGCGACATTGGACAACATGTGTAAGAAGACAGAGAAAGCTACAGACATGCAGAATATGGATAGTATACCAGTGAAGGGTGTGATGGTAGATATATCTGATAGAATTATCAATCAATTCCTGTATGGGTTAAACTTTATTCCCCTAGTCACTTCGCTGGAGTTTTACCATAGGATGGCAAATAGGGAAAGTCAACGCCCTTGGTTAGCAAAAGTGATAGCTGATGGAGAGCCCGAGTGGATACATAATCCAAGTTAAAGATTTTTTAAAGCATCCTTGACCCATAAAGCAAGGTTTTAGTGGAGAATAGTGAGGTCCATACTGATGCCAATAGCAGAAGACAACATCATAGGTGAGGATAGAGCAGTTCTAGTGGCAAGCTTAATGTACAACTTTCCCTTGAACTTTATTGAAATTATTGCTGATAAGATGAAGATTCAGGCAAAAAGACCCGACACTACATACCTATTTCCTTATTTGGTTATGAGGTTGTGTGAGGCAGCTCATGTGCCAAAAAATTTTAGGCTTGGATCAGGAGGTCACTACCAAAAAAAATCACAACCCTATCAAGTTCGATGAGAATCAGCCCATTCTAGTTTTAGGCAAAAAAGTAGCGGTAGAGGGTGATATGATCATGTTTGAAGGAGTTCAAATAGATGCTACTGCAACTAGATCCACACAGAATGCACAGGTGTCAGTTCCTGAATTTGTACAAGCAACCTCTTCTGTAGGGATTGCTTGAGTTCCTACAAGTGAAGAAAACCCTATAGTTGTTGTACCAATATCAGAGTATGCACTTATACTGCATAATTTTTAGGAAGATGGTAAATTAAAGGAAGAGGTTTGAGGCTTAGTTAAAGCTTTTTGCCAACCAATTTGAGTCAGTTGTTGATAAGAGAATACAAGCAGCCATTAAACCTTTCCTAACTATATATGGATGCATTGATGACATAGAGAGTAGAGTGAATGAAAGGTTGATAGAGATGTTGGTCCCTAACCTTGTAGTTTTCCAGGCAGTCTTGGACAAGGCTAAAGTTGATATTGTTGCATTATAGAGAAATCAGATTATGATATGTTTAGATCCTGTAACTGAAGAATCGGAAGACAAAAAACCTTTAATTGACCTTACTGGGAAACCAGTGGATAAAAAGAAGAAAAAGGCAAACAAAAAGGAGAAGGTCAAACAAAAAAGAACTGATAGTGATAAAGAAAGGAAAGATGAGAAAAGAGCAAAGAAGAAGGCAGAAAAGGAAAAGCTGAAAAAAGCCTAAAAAGAATTGAAGGTGAAGGGTGAGCCACTGGAGGAAGCATTGAGAGATAAATTTGTGGGAGCTTCATCTAATAGACCCCTAGTGATTGTTGGTGAGTTTTTCACTCTGCCAACCACTGTGGTAGATGCGTCACCATAGCCTGATGCTACTTATGTGATTGTTCCTACTGATGATGTAGTAGCAGAGTCAGTGTTTCATGATTCACGTGCTTAAAGCACTACAGGTATCTCCTATTCCGTGTTGTCCCATTTTAGTATTTTTCATTAAGGACAATCATGTTTTTTTGTAGGAGTAGGGGTACTTGCAATCTCAAGGGTATATTATCTGTGTTCTATACCCTTGAGTATCACTTAGAGAACCGACATGTCAAGTTTTAGTTGTTTGTTGGTATCTGTGTATTGTGTATGCATGAAGAGTAACAAGTAACTGAGCAGCAAGTAATGAGAAGTGTTTAAATTGTGACTTCAGAAAATGATGTACCCATCAAAATATTTTGATTATGAGTTTGATTGCTAGGAGCATGAGAACCATTTCTTGTCTAGGAAAGTATGCGACATTTCCTGCTTGAGCTTGAGTACCTATTGAGTATTTGGTGAGGTCCGCACAATTCTATTCCATGAGAGAGTGAGTTTTTGCTGTTAATATGTTCTTATTGTATGCATATATCTAGAACTTGCCTAAAGCATTCTGTTAGGGTCTCAAGTAGTTGGCTGAGAAGTGATAGTTGGTTGAGAAGTGATCACAGGACATCTTTCGTTAGTGAACCATTCAGCCAAGATAAGAAACCCTTAGGTTCATAATTGTATTCCCTTTTGATCCTTTTTTGAGCAAAATAATATCCTCTTTGTTTTGTACAAGCACTGTTCCAGCCAATTCTCTCTTTGATTATGCTGCACTTTAACTTAGGCAAATCGCCTAAGTTAAGGGTCACTATATTAGAAGATTTAATGATTGGAAGGTGAAAAATATATTGTGAAGGTTGGTGGAAGTATACAAAAACAAAAAAGAAGAAAAAAGGGAGGTGTAGATATATTTGCAAAGTGAATAAATAGTGCTGAGTGGGATTGCTAAAAATGACATGAAAGTTAGTTAGAAGTTGAATACAAAAAAGTATGTGATTTTATCTAAGTTGTATAAGTGAACCAAGAGAGGTTAAGTTATCAATCCTAAATTGAACTCCCCAACACCCAAACTTTAATTACAAGCTGAGAAAGCCCTATAGTGATCTCAATCTGACTACTAGATGAACTGAGCAGAATGGTAAAGGTAAGCTTATGGCATTGTAGGTGTATAATTAGAACTTTGGTTCTGAGAGTGAGAACTCTAATGTATGGTTCCTGTGAATACAATGAAATATGTGGAGTTTGGAACTTCTTTCTTCTGTGTAAGGGCATATGAATAGTTGCAAAACTTACTAAGTATTCGATTGAATACTCTAAGTTTAAGCAGTGTTTATATTTTTGAAATATGAAGATGGTATGGAATATTGATGTTCTTGGAAGGATAAGATCATATTTTCTTTCTTAGGGGTGCAAAATGAAGGAAGCAAATACTACTGGTTACATTGTTGTTGTGATTGTATGCATAATATTGTATTAGTTTCTTGAGAACAAGTAAGTATTTTAAGTTGAGGGTGTTGATGTGCTAGCCTTGTGGTAGCACATTTAAGGATTTTAACATGGAATAATTATAAGTTCTTAAGTAACTATTGTCATTTTTTATTATATTTCATGTGATATTGCAGGGAAGTCAAGATACAAGAAAACCTTTGATTACTAAGTTAAGAAGGATGATTTTTTGGTGAAGGAGATTAAGTAATTGAGTTTTGAAGATTTCAAGAGATGATTTGTCTGATAAGTCATCAAACATCCAATGGGTCATCACAGGAGGTGGTCAACTATTGGCAGAATGTAAAAGTTAAAGAAGAAAAGTTGATGACTTCTCTGATAAGTCATAAACTTATTGACGGGCCATCAGAAAAAGTCATCAGCCATGGGCAACAAATAAAAATTTGGAAGAGTGGTTGACAACTTGGTCTGATAAGTCTTCAACTATCTGCTAAGCCATCAGAATGGGTCATCAGGTATGATGCGCATAATCTGTGTAAGACCCCACAAAGTTCGCTCATAGTCTGAGCCTTAGAGCATGTCAAGTGAAGTGTAATTCTGGCCCTAAAAGATTGATAAGAGACTTCCCAAGTGATTAGTATTTAAACCATATAGAATTTTCTTAAATCTAACTTTTTTAGGTATATAATTGAATTATCTTTCCAATGATACTAATTTCTTCCAAATCCAGCATCGGGGTAAGAAGTTATGACCATTTTACTAAGAGTTGTCGAAACCACCTAGGTGTGACGGATGATCCAACGGACCGTCGAGTCTGTGATGGACTGTTGCTTGGACCGTCATGGCCAAGGAAGAAACTATTTTTCCTGTCCCAAGTGTGACGGCCAGGATGATAGACCGTCAAGGCTGCGATGGACCGTCAAGGCTGCGACGGATAGTCGCTGAGACCATCACCACTAAGGCAGTGTGGTCTCATTCTGGCCATCGTGTGATGGAAAATCTGATAGACTATCGGACCTATGATGTACCATCGATCCAACCATCGCATCGAGGTAGTATGTTTCTTTTCTGGTCATCGTACGATGGATGACCCGGTGGACTGTCGAACTTGCAATGGACCATCATTCCAACCATCGCAGACCTCGTTCAGTATTGTTAGCTTAGTTTTAAAAGGGATTTTTAGTCTTTCCACTCTTTTATCAAGCAGATATATTTGAAATGAAGCAAATGGCTTCATTCATCATCCAAAACACAAGAGAGCTAGTGTTTCTCTCTCAAGATCAAATCTAAAACTCTTCTCTAAGAAATCCAAGAACTCACCATGGATACTACAAATTGAGTTGAGATTTAAGTTTCCCTAGTTCAAGGGTTGCAAGAACCCTTTCTCAAGAGTAAGAAGAAGAGTTTAAAGCAAGCTTGTTCATCCAATTTCATAATCTAAGGTATGTGGGGTTTTGAACAAGGGCAATCCTTTCATCCTTGTTCCCAAAAGATTATTTAAACTATGACTTTCTGCAATCTATGAGATTTTTCATGAATTTGAATTAGGGTTTTCCACCCATTATTATTGATTGCAATATTTTGATGTTTCCCATGAATTGAGAATCTAATGGCATGATTTTCACATGTTTTTTTTGAGAAATTACAGATGGGCCTCTACCCCATAATTTTAATCCTTGAGAAGTTAATAGATGAAATATTTGAGATATTAAAGTATATGAGTATGTTGAGATTCTGAGACAAATTGCTGAAATTTCTAGATTTCTACATGAGTTATGAATCTATATGGTATCTACTATGCTTTTGATGAGTTTTAACTTGAGAATGAATTATGGGTTATTGAGCCCGTGTAAAAAAAAATTTACAGTGCATGATGAAAAGACTAATCTAGTGATGTAGATTGATAATAAAGGTCTGATTGAATTCAACTAAATGCATATCTCATTTTTCTTATCCACATAAATTGATTAATTTTGAGGAAAAAGAGAATGAAAAGGTCACAAACACAAAATCAATATCATTTGATAATTATTCTTCAATTTCTTTTCTTCATTATGATTTTGTGGATTTTGTTGTTGGAGATTTTCAAGAAAATGTTTGGAATGACCTTTGTGAAAAATATAAAATTGAGCTAAGGATCATCAAAGATGGTTATTTGCCCACTCAAGATAGGTCTAACAAAAAATGTGTGGAGCAAAAAAAGGAAAGTATTTTATGATTGTATAAACCAAATGAGATTCAAGAGGAACCACAAGAATCAAAAATAAAATTTTGATTCAGAATTGGGGATAGAGTTCACAAGCTCCCGCGAAAAAATTCTATCTACATATATTTGTATTTTAGTATATCTTAAATATACATATCGCCTAATTTCCTTTCATTTGTAGCATACTTGAGATTTACAATTTTATGAAATCTTATGCTATAAGAACCCATGATTTGAGTGTTCTGAGATTATTGAGAAATGTTTTGACCTTATGGTCATGGAGAAATCCACTTTACTACATGAGATTACAGATTTGATTATTGGGTTCTTATTGAACCATGAGATTATTCTAAAGTGGATTTTCATGAGATGAGCAAGATAATCTAAGGGGAGTAGTATTTAGCACTGAGTTGGGTAAGTTACTATAGTTTCTTACCCAGAACTACGTGCCACCATAGGTTGGGCCTGAGGCTGAGATGATTTTTGTGCCTAAGGTTGAGATATTGGGCCCGAGGCTGAGATAAGTGATCACTGAATTGAGTTTATACTCCCTGGAAAGAGTATGATGCTCCTCCCCAACGTGTCTCTTTCTTAGGAGGACAAAATGTTGGACTCCATATAGCTCACATGGTTTATGTCGGTTAAGAGAACCTCTCTTGATACAAGTTATTTTCCTAATAGTAAAGTTGCAGATTTTCTCCCTAAGACTAAAGTTTTTTCCCTTGATATATGTATTTTCTCTAAAACTTGAGATAAGTTATTTCCCTAAACCAGAGTATCTTTCCATTGAGATAGAATGATTTCCCTAAAGCTTGAAATGTGATATTTTCCTAAAGTGAATTAAATGCCTTTAAGTATGTTTCAAAGTTATATGATTCTAAATTCCAAGTACTTGAGTTCAAAAGAGTTATGAGTTCTTGAGTATTAAAGAAGTTTTACTCTCCATGAGACATATAAATGAGTTGAAAGTATTGTTTAAAGTTTCCTTTAGCCTATGGGTAATAAGAATAAGAGGAGAGCACAGATTTTAAAGCCAAAGTGTAATGACTTACGAGATTTGTGTTACATGTTTCATTCTACATGATTTATGAGCTTTAGATTTTAGACTTATTCAAGCCATGTGAGTCATTCCTATTTGCATGCATGATTTGATTAAAGAGTATTGATATTGTTTTATGTAAATGCATACACCCCCCATACTCAGTACATTCCCAAGTGCTAATCCACATATAAGTCTATGTGCTACATTGTCTTTTAATATAGGTTCAGGTGCTCAGTCCCAGTCTCGTCAGTGATTCTAGAGTACCTTCGTATACATTTCTACAGTGGTGAGTCCTCATAGTTAGAGGACTTATCTTTAAACATTTTAGTATTCAAGTTTTTATGTTATTACTTTTAGTTCAGTTTGAGTCAGTTGGGGACCTGTCCCAATGACTCTTGAGTTCATGGAGTAGTAGAGGCTTTGTCAGATTAGTCATCAGATTGTGGTTGTGTTGAGATTTCAGTATTGTGGTCGTTTGGACCGAGTATTATCTTCGTATTTTCTTTCATTTGATATGGCAGTGCCAGTTTTTTGTATATTTCTTCTTGAATGAGTTATTATGAGAAGTGATAGGCTCAAAGGGTTAGCTTAGGGAAATTTTTATCCCTAAGCACCGAGTGACGTCCTGGGAGGTGATTTTGGGTCGTTACAATCTAGAATTTGAATTTCAAATGCTGAAGACTGGGAGTATAAATGGAAAATTATTAGGTTTTCATTGGCATCTTATATTTACGAAAAATGGCAGCTTTTTGATATTTTTATTTGAATTTTTAATTTTGGGTTTTTTTGGTGATTATTATTTTAGTTTTGGAATCCTTGTTTGGATTAGAAGGAAGAACAATCATCGATTCTTATTATTTGTAAATTAATATCTTTTGAATGTTGAATCTAATACCTATTGTCTTCTTCTATATTATGAGGAACTAACTTCCATTAACTGAGTTGTGGGATCTATGAGATTTGTCTGATAATGTCGTTAGTTGATTAAGATTTAAAGGACTGTAGGAACGTCTTGATAATTCTTCTGTAATGTATGTTATCTGTTGGTTGCAAAAAAATAGGTGGTACCTTATGATTGGTTTGCTTGAACTAAGAAATCAATTTAAAAGGAAGTAAATTATCAATGAGTATTTGGAATCATTCAAGTTCCATCTAATGACTCACGCTTTAACAAGGTTAGCTACCTCGAGATGAAATCATGTTATGCAGATATATTCCTTAAGTTTGGGAAAATTAAGTAGTCTAATATCTAAATAGATCGAAAGACATTTAAATAGATCTTCGATAATGATAATCTGTTGTTCCTACATGTCATGAGAATCTTAAGCTATAACTATTGCATGTTAGGTGTCAATACTCATAGCAAACACAACTCAGGTCTTTCCATATCATAATTTGAAATATTGAAATCTCTGTTGTTAGTTACTAAAACAAAGTGAGTAGTAAAAATTGTTTGAACTACAAAAACTCCCCCGTTATATCTGGAAACCTTTGATCAATAGTTTATTAATAGTCATAAAACTTTGTTAACACTGTATTCCCTGTGGCATTCGACCCCAACCTAGTTGGGTTCTATATTTGACGACGACCGCTTAAACTTTCATAAGAAAGTTTTAATTAGAGCGTATCACCAAATTCATATAAAAATTCTATTTAGGTTTGATAAAGATCAAATTTTTCACTTCTTGTCCTTCAAGTGAGGAACGACATTTTCCCCTCTTGGTATAACAAACTCCAAATGTAGAGAGTTTGTCCCTAATCTCCAAAATTCTTCATTTGATAGATTATTATGATTTCCATGTCATCAACCAAGCATAACATCAAAAATGAATTAGAATGAGGTTTAAGCTTCTCCAATTTTGAATTTGCGTCTTTCTTGACATTCTTACCCTAAAATGAACTAGATTCTTCACAAAGGATTTGATTAACTTTTCCTGGCAACTCTTATATCATTTCTTGAATTTCGACATCTTGCATTAGGTTTTTGGCTTAGTTGGTTAACAAATTACCATGAATTCTTAAACATCAACGTTTACCAATTAATCATTAGAAACCATCTCATCACAATTATTCATAAACATTTGACATTAAACACCACATGACTCAATTTTTGCATTTAACTCAGTTTCCAATTTTTGGGTGGCCATTTTAATTTGAATTACTAGACATTGCTCAACATGTTGTTTGAGGGATTCATCTGTAGTTAGGAAGATTATATCACATTGTTCCTAGTTGACTTCAAGTTGTTGAGCTTGATAGAATAGCCACTCTTGGCTTATTATTTCATGTTTGTCAAGTTCTTTTCATGTCGGGACTCAACCAAAGATTGCAAAAAATACCAATAAAAAAGTCAATGATTTGGACAACCTTATCATCATCTTGTTGGATTAGGTCCCTTCATTTTGCTGAGGCTTTCCTACATTTTTTGCTCTTCTCCATTGTGCTTTTTGGCCCCTCCTCAACTTGTTCCCTTTGAGAATCTGAGATTTCTTAATCACAATAATTTTTCTTCTCAATTTGATAAACTTCTTCACTTTGTCAATTTTTATTATATTCATCACACATTTTTGGCTCAACCACATCATAGCTTGAAATCTCTTCTTCAACAACTCTATTTTGAAGATTAGGCAAATCCATGACACTCAAGAGATGGAAATCTTCACATAGTCATCATCTTTTTCACATTCCTTTTCAAATGCTGCCTTGGATTAGTGTATGAGATGCATATCCTCACGTACTTTGTCTCCCGATCAAAGAGAGTTTGAAGCATTTCTTCAATAGCTTTGTGTACAACATATCTATTGTTTTTCCACATCATGATTACTATAAACTCAAAAGAACAACTAGAACTTTCATCAGCACAACAAAGGGAAGAGGAATAATAATTGGGATAATTACTTCAATGCCTATTTCAACCACCACCCAAGTAACAGTCATACTCACTATAGGATTGAGATGGTGGACTCTCCTTTCTTCAAGAGTGTTCCTACAATCTTTCAAAAATTTGGCTCCATAATACAAACATGGTTCCTCAGTGTAAGACTTGCCAGTACCAAACCCATTTTCATTCCATGATCCCATAGTAAGTATAAAAAAACAAAAATCTAACTAACACAAGAACAAAAGAAAATCATACACATATATTCACAAGTTCAATTTAAAGCAAGTAAGATATAATTTTAACCTAACTCAGTTGGCCAAATCGTTCCCTAATAACGGTGTTATTTTTTATAACGCTCAATTTAACCAGTTTAGAAGCATATGATCGTTAGAAATATTTTAACCAACTATAGAGTAAAGGTCGATCCCATGGGGAACAATGTGACCAGCAATTACAAAAATAACGAATAAAAGTATCTCACTCTTATCCAAACAAAGATACGAGTTTGGGGGGAGGGGTTAATATAAAAATGAAACAAGGATAAAATCAATATTAATGTAAACAATTTGATCAATAACTTTCAAAATGAGGGAAAATAAGAGAATTGACTATGGGGAATAAATTCTATCGATGATTTATTATATTAAGATCAAGTACTCATAATTAATTACCTACTCAATTGCTCCATTGAAATTTTCATCCGGGGTTTTTTCAATGAAATATGGTCCCCAACCCAAGGTCATTTTATCAACTTTTGTCAAATATCTCAAATTGAGTCCGGAAGCCTTAGGATCCGGACCAAAGTCCCCCTAGCATAAAAACGGCATTTTAGAGATGATGAGAATTTCAGAATTGGAAATGAGGTCCTTCACATAAAGTTTATGCCTGAGATCCAATCCTTACCAATAAAGACTTAAAAATAAGAAATTGGCTCTAAAAACTAAATGAAATGCCCGTTAACTGAATTGTCAGCTCCATCAAGTCAGAAATGACTTGGGGCTGAAATAGAAAAACTCTAATTGGAGAAAATATGTGCAAAATATAGAAAATGACCCGGGGGATCATTACAATATCCACTAATAAAGGATTTTGTTCGCAAAAGTAAAGGGTTAGGATGCACTTGAAGGCTCGAACAAGTGAGGATACTGGGCCCGTAACTCACCTTCGATCTCCCAAGTAGCCTCCTCTACTGGGTGGTGTCTCCACTAAACCTTAAATACTGGAATCTCCCTAGGGCGCAACCACCTGACATCCTTAGCTAATATGAACATCGGCTCCTCGACGATGGTCAATCTCTTATCCAACTGAATCGAGTCCCACTAAAGCACATATGACTAATTTGGAATGTTACACCAAAGCATAGAAACATGGAAAACTAGATGAAAATGAAAAAATTTGGGGTCAAGTCTTACTCATAAGCTACATCTCCAACTATGCAAAGGACTCAAAAGGTACAATATATCTAGGACTAAGCTTGCCTTTCCTCCCGAACCTCATCACGCACTTCATGGGCGATACTCGAAGAAATACTTAGACTTTAACTCCAAATCTCAAGGCACGAAGTCACCAATCTGAATTAGACTTCTTTCTACTCTGAGCTACCCTCAGTCTATCCTTAATCATCCTGACTCTATCCTGACTCTCAAAGCAAGTCAGTACAAAATGGTCTAACCTCAGAGTTCTCAAACCACCTATCAAAGATAGACAATGCCTACCATATAATTCCTCAAATAGTTACTTCTCAATACTTGAGTGGTAACTATTATTATATGCAAACTCTATCAAAGCTAAGTGTTTCTCCCACTAACCTCCAAAATACATAATATGGCTAGGAGCATATCCTCAAGAACCTGAATAGTCTGCTTTGACTTCCTATTTGTCTTAGGCTGAAAAGTAGTGTTAACATCCACCTGAGTACCCAATTCCTCCTGAAAGGCACTCCAGAAGCTAGAAGTAAAAATGGAGCCCCGATCTAAAATGATAGATACAAGCACTCCATTAAGGCAAACTATGTCACAAAACTAGATACGGGATAACCTCTCGGCACTGAAGGACATTAAATAGGAAAAAATGTGTTGATTTGGTCAGTTGATCTAATATGACCCAAACATCATCAGATCCATGAGAGGTACAAGGAAAACCACTAACAAAGTCCATGGTGATTTTCATGACCCGAACAAAGGCCTAGCCATAACAGGCATCTCAATCCCACATGGACCAAAGACTACCCCATATACCTAACTAATTAAACACAACATCCCCAAAGTTTGATGAATTTTGACCATATAACAAGATAGCATACGAATAAGCATAATGATATTTAAATTTTCTATAACCGACAACGGTAAACGGTCGAACAACCTAGCAGCATCACCCAAGTTCATAGTACTCCAGCAAAGCCTTCTAACAAAAGAATCAAAAATCAGTCTTGGTCGTGACATGTATTCAACTCTAATAGATGATAATGACAATGATAATGTTAATGATGATGAAATTCTCAACTCTAATCTATGATAAGAATTGATGAAATATCTACGTCTTCCAAAGTATTGAAGTTGACCTCTTCACTACAATGAATCAATGAACTGAGCTGATCCACCTAACTCTATGTAGAATGATTAGACTTGCCTTCGGACCATGTATCACATGAGGATACAGCATTTTGAGATGGTTTGTAGTGTGAACACTTACATGAAACTCAAGGATAAGGGGCAAAATAATTCCATAATCAACACTTCAAAATCATTCAAAAACCAATGCACATAATCATATACAAATACATAAATATACATCATATGTTGCGATAAGGAATAAGGCTTACTATACTCTTTAAAACTTTAGCCTAGATTGTGTAGCTCAACCGTAATAATATAGGAAGGCACCCACGGGCTATATGGGCCAAGCTCTCCCAACAAATGAAAAGAAAATGAAAGATGAAACATAAATCATGGATCAACTAAGCCCTCTCGGGGACAGTTGGTAGGGCATTAGTGCGTGCAAATGCATGAACCAGAAGGTATATATATACACGATAGGGGACTCAAACCTCCCAGGACATCAAGGTGAGACAAAAACCAAATTAGGTACTAGATGTGGGGGACTCGAACATCCCAATCATATGAAAATAATAAGGAAGACTCAAACAACCTGGTCATATAGACCTCCGCATTGATAATAGCAGTTTTCAGTATTGGCTCTTCCAAATCTCCACTTTCACGACTCAACTACACAACTCTCATTAAAGCCCAATTAAAACATTTATCACATATTTTTGTTAATTGAACCATATTACACATCAAGGCATACATTGTTGGTATTGTCATACCAACTGCACTATCAAGGTAACGTCAACATGCCAAACCAATTACTATCACTTGGCAGAATTCTCAACCCTCTTTGGTTTAATTATACCATAGCTTGGGGAATTACACAACCCCATAAGGTTCAATTCTAAATTATTTGGTGTATACATCGGATACCCTATGATTTGCACCCAACGACTCATAACGAGTTCTTACGACTCATAGTGAGCCACTCATACTCAAAGAAGAATTCAACCATATACTTACTGATTTGGGTACGAGTTGGTCCAATAACCCATCAAGACTCCCTATGACTCGTTAGGAGAGTCATAGTCAGGATAGTGAGGATAAATGTCTAGAAATTTTAAAGGACCAAAAACAATGGGTATTACATACTTCCTTGCTTAGGATCATTCTAGTTCGAATGACAGGACAAGGTATTTATTAACACGACGTGAATCTAGACACAATCACACTTACCTTTAACTAAGATAGAAAACAAAAATACTATGTATTACACATATCTCAAGAATGATTATCTGAAATGGGAACAAGAATGAATACTTCAAATTTACGTCCTCCTTGGCTTCCCACGTAGCTTTCTCAACTTTTTGGTTCCTCCAAAGAACCTTTTCCGATGCCACATCCTTGGTCCGCAACCGATGGACTTGCCAATCCAAAATATCAATTGGGACTTCGTAATAAGACAAGGAATCCGAAATACACACCTCTTCCAAATGAACAACCATCAAAGAATCACTCACATACTTTCTTAACATCAAAACATGAAACTCCAGATAAACGAAGCTCAAAGTAGAAGGAAACTCTAATTTGTATTCAACATTACCAACCCTCTTCAAAACTAAGTATGGACCAACATAACGGGGATTGAGTTTCCCCTTTTTTCCGAACCACATCACTCTCTTCATGGGAGAAACGTTTAGGAACACCCAATTACCAACACTAAAATCTAAATCTCTTTTCCTTACATATGCATAGGACTTTTGGCGACTTTTGGTGAACTAAGCCTATCCCAAATCACCTTCACCTTTTCCATGGCTTGGTGAACCAAATCAGAGCGAAATAACTTATTTCTACCGACCTCAAACCACCCAATAGGAGACCTACACCTCCTACAATATACGACCTCAAACGGAGCCATACCAAGGCTAGAGTGATAACTGTTGTTGTAGGCAAATTCTATAGGAGACAAGTAGTCAACCCAACTACCACCAAAATAAAACATAAGCCCAAAGCATATCTTCCAAATCCTGAATTATACTTTTCGCTTGCCTATTCATCTATGGGTGGAAAGTGGTACTAAGGGTTACCTTAGTCCCCAAACCTCACTGGAATGACCTCCAAAAGTGAGATAAGAACTCAGTGCCCCGATCAGATAAGATGGAAACTAGAGTACCATGCAACTTTATAATCTCCTCAATGAACAACTTGGCATAATCCTCAGAAGATTAATTTATCATCACTAGTGAGAAGTGAACAGACTTAGTCATCCTATCCACGATGACTCAAACCAAATTATATTACTAGAGATATCGTGGAACACCAATAACAAAATCCATATTAATTATCTCCCATTTCCACATCGGTAACTCATTCTCTTGAGTCAGTCTACCAGGCTTCTAGTGCTCCACCTTCACTAGCTGGCACACCATGCACTTCGCCACAAAATCACATCCCGCTTATCTTCTTAAGATCATGATACTTTTTTGTTGAACCAAGATAAATAGTATAACATGACTCATGAGATTGGGCCAAAATCCTCCTTCACAACCCATCAATATCAGGAAGACATAATCTACATTGGCACCTCAAGATACCATCACCGCTAATTTTGAAAATCATCACCTTCTGCCTACCAACACCATTCTTAATTTGCATCAAAATAGGATCCAATATTTGCTTATTCTTCACTTCTGCACTAAGAGATGACTTTATCATCTCTTGAACAATCATACCCCCATCCTCAAAATCCAAGAGACGGACTCCAAGATTTTCCAGATGGTAAATATCCTTTACCAAATCTCGTTTTCCTTCATCCATATAAGATAAGTGTCCCATGGACAGCCTGCTAAGAGTATCAGCAACTACATTAGCTTTACCTGAATAATAGTAGAGACTTATATCATAGTCCTTGAGAAACTCAAGCAATCTCTTTTGCCTGAGATTTAGGTCCTTATTAGCGAACACGTATTGCAGGCTCTTATGATCAGAATAAATATCAACATAGACCCCATACAAATAATGTCGCCAGATCTTTAATGCAAATACCACATCCAACAACTTTATTTCATAAGTTGTATAATTTTTCTTATGAACTCTTAGTTGTAAAGAAGCATAAAAATTTAGCAGAACTTGCATTTAACAAAAAATAACATAACCTAGATAAGTCACGGGATTTAACCATAACTCACACTTATAGAATTTGGCATATATTTATTGCTCCTTAAGGGTTCGCAATGCTAAACGGAGGTGGTTAGCATGGCCTCACTCTTGGAATACATCAAAATATCATCACTAAACATAATCACAAATAAATCTATGAACGGATGAAAAACCCAATTCATAAGATCCATAAATGTTGTCGGGGCATTAGTCAACTCGAGGAAAATTACCAAAAACACAAAATGACCATACCGAGTTCAAAAGAAGTCTTGGGGATATCCACCTCCCTATTTCTCAACTGATGGTACCCAGACTAAAGATCAATCTTTGGAAAAAACTTAGCACCTTGGAGCTAATCAAAGAGATTATTAATCCTTGGAAGAGGATACTTATTATTCATGGTTACTTTATTCAATTGGTGGTAATCAATACACATCTGAAGGGACCCATCCTTCTTACGCATGAAAAGAATAGAAGCATCCTATGGAGACACATTTGGGCGAATAAAACCCTTGTCAAGAAGATCTCTCAACTGCTCTTTGAGTTCTTCTAACTCACTAGGAGTCATTCTATAAGAAGGGATAAAAATAGGATAAGTGCCCAAAAGAAGATCCATCCTAAAGTTGATTTCCCTATCGGCAGGAAGACCAAGAAGATCATCAGGTAAGACCTTGGGAAATTCACAAAGCACAGGGACAGTCTGCAAAAATGTACTTTCAGATCTAGAATCCTTAACATGTACTAAGTGATAGAGTCACCCTTTAGAAACCAATTTTCAGGCTCTAAGATTTGAAATAAACCTTTCCTTGGGTACTAGGGAACTACCATCCCACTCGATCACTGCTCATTAAGGAAACAAAAACTAACCCTTTGGGTCCAATAATCAAGACACGCATAGCACAAATGCATCCAATCCATCCCAAAAATCACATTAAATTTTAACATAACTCTATCATGTCCACCAATTTCTCCCAACTATAGACCGACATCACACAATCCCTATATAACCTTCTAGCCATAATAGAGTCACCCACCGGGGTGGACACAGAGAAGGGATCCAGGATACACTCAAGGACAAAATCAAAATGGATAGCCATATAAGGGGTCATACAACAGAGAGTAGACTTGGGGTCAAGAAGACAATATACATCATGAGAGAAAAGTTTAAGTATACCAGTAATAATATTAGGGAATGGCTCAAAATACTAGCAAGGGGAAAGAGAGTACAAATGATTCGGACCTGTGCCAGAGCCAGAAGAAGAAGTAGCTCCTTTTGGTGCAAGATTCGATGTAGTAGCAATAAGAATATTAGTTGCCCCAGAAGCAACCTTGAAGGACAATCCCTTTGCATATAACCAATCTGCCCATATTTAAAACACTTGTTCCTCCCCTCTTTGCAAATACTACGGTGTAGCTGACCACAAAATCTACAAGGAGAAAATGAAAGAGCTGACTAAGCCTCACTAACTGGAGGTTGGGCTCCTGGTTCTCTAAACCCACTATTATCTTGAGAATGACAATCACCTGAAGGATTAGGATAAGGAACACTAGCCATAGAGTAAGAACCAGCATTGCCCCACTTCTCCTTAGACCACTCTCCATTGTACTTACCACTCTATTGTTGACCTCCACCCTAATTTGAGTAGAGAAACTTCTTATTCTACTCTTACTCATCTCCACTTTCCTCTTCTTTTCCTTTTCAATTTGTTGTATATACACCATAAATCTAGAGATGTCCATATCCTTATTTAATAAGGCAGCATTTCTCTCTAAGATAAATTCATGGGATAAACCAGAGGCAAAGTTTCTCATTCTAGCCCTTATGCTAAATACCAATTCTAGAGCATATCACGATAGTTAATGAAACTTCAAGGCATACTCTTTTACTATCATCCTGCCTTGCTTCAAATTCATGAACTTCTTAGCTTTCACCTCCCTCAACTCCTGAGGAACGAAGCAATAAAGAAAAGTAATGGAGAAGAAATCCCACAAAGCAGACTAGGCATCATCGCCCCTAAGCTACTCCCACTCTTCATACCATTGGCATGCTATATCCTTCAACTAATAATTAGCAAACTCTACACCTTTCATAACAGTAACATGCATTACTTGGAAGATTTTTTCTATATCATCAATGAAATTTTAAGGATCTTCCTTAAATTTAGAACTAGTGAAAGTAGGAGGACTCAACCTAATAAATTGGCCAACTCTAGTAGCTTCGGTGGATAAAGCAGCAGAATGGGAGGCCACCAACTAGGTAAGCAAGTGAATTGACTGGCAAAACTCAGCATTAGACATGTCAACCTGAGGTGCCTGGGGAGGAATATAGGGAACTGGTTGAGCTCCATTAGCGTAATCAAAAGCGGCGACCCTCAACTGGGTCTAAACTCCTAATGTAGGATGAGCTTCATCCACATTGTCCTCAAACGGGATTGAATAGTTTCCATGAGCATCAGATCTTCTGGGAGGCATGATCTGAAAAAGTAAACATATAGGAATTAGAGGATATTCAAGTCCTTATACTATATAGCTCAAAATAGAATAACAAGAAAGGGAAACATTCCTAAATGCCTCGTAGCCACTCCCCTATAAGTATGGCCAACAATACACTTATAAAAGATACTCTACATGACACATTATTATGGACACCCTATGATACCAAACCTAGGATCTGATACCATCTTTGTCATGACCCAAACCAAGGCCTGGCCGTGATGGGCACTCAAGTCCCACATGGAATAGAGACCACCCCCTGAACCTAATAAAATAAACACAACATCCCTAATATCAGATGAATTCCGACCATATAACAAGATAGCATAAGAATAACCTTAATGATATTTAAGTTATGTCTTTAACCGACAACTAGTAATCAGCCGAATAACCTACCAACGTCACCTAAGTACACAGTAATCTAACAAAGTCTTCTAAAGAAAGAATCAAAAACCAATCTTCATCTGGACATGTCCCCGATACTGATAGATGGCAATTATAATGTTGATAAAACTCTTAACTCTAATCTATGATAAAAACTATTGAAATATCTAAATCTTCCAAAGTATAGAACCTCACCACTTTATCACAATAAACTGATGAACCAAGCCGATCCTCCTAACTCTGTGTAGGTAAAGTAGACTTGCCTTCAGACCCTGAATTGCATAAAGATATAGCATCTGTAGATGGTTATTGGTGTGAATACTAGCATGAAACTTAAGGATAAGGGACAAAATAATGCCATAATCAACAATTCAAAATCAGTAAAAATCTAATACATATAATAGTATGCAAATACATAAATATACATCACATGCTCGGATAGGGAACAAGGATTACTATGCTCGTTAAAACTTTATCCTAAATTGTATAGCTCAACCGTCATAACATAGAAAGGAACCTAGAGGCTTTATTGGCCCAGCTCTCCCCCATCTAGTTGGGCCATAGTGTGTGTGGATGCATGAACTAGAGAGTATGCATATGCACCATAAGGAACTTAAACCTCCCAATTATATGAAAATAATAAAAGGGACTCCAACCACCAAGTCATATAGACCCCCTTGTCGGAAACCATGGTTTCCAGTATTGGTATTTAAAAACCTCCACTTTCATGAATCAACTACACAATCCTCATTAAATCCTAATTAACTTATTTATCACACATTTTCATTAATTTAACCATATTACACATCAAGGTATACATTTTTGGTATCGACATACCAATTATACTTACAAGGTAGCGTCAACATGCAAAACTGATTACTATCATTTGGGGGAATTCTCAACCCCCTTTGGTTCAATAATACCTTAGCTTGGGGAATTACACAACCTCATAAAGTTCAATTAAAAATTATTATTCTTCATTAATGTAATACCCTGGGAATCCAAACCAATGTTAGAGTTATGTTTCAAGCTCAGGTATATTACCTTATAGCTCCTTGGTAGTGTTATGAGTTAGTTTGATATATATTAAGACCTCAAGTTACTCACATCTATTAGACGAATCAAAATAATCCTTATCAATTGAAATTTTGGTAAGAATGTTGCTTATTCAAATTCAAATGAGCATATCTTTTACTCTATCAAGAATTGTCCAGCTCAAGACCTACCAAATTGTAGGAAATAGATTATCTTCTCAACGATACCAATTTTGCCCAAATTTGATACTTGGATGATACATTATTTAACTTTTAATAAGAAATAGTAGCCTATCACGATAAGGTCACGTCGCGGTGAAGACCAGTTTCACGTTCATTTTTTTCCAGTATGTCATCACGGTAAGCATCATGTTACACCAAGGGTCATTTTCTTAGTTGTCAATTTCTAGAAAGGCACCATGATTACCATCGTATAGCGCTAAGCTTTGAGTTCTAGATCATCCTTTTCCAGTGGCGTAGCATGATAGCACCGCATCACGCCGCTGGACAAAATGGGATTTGTTAGTTTTCTAGTGGCCCAACGCGATTGTACCGCATCGCGTCGGGTGTCAAAATTGGGATTCTCAGTTCATAATTTAATTTTTCTAGGGACTATTTGGTCATTTCCCAAAGCCCTGAATCCATCCAAAACACGTAATTAACACCCTAAAGGGGCATTTTGTGCCCCATTACTCACAAATCCTCTTCAAGAAGTTAATCCTCTTTCAAGAACAAAACCCTAGCCTTCAAAATTCAAGATCAAAATTCAAGAACTCACCATCAATTCTCACGAATTCATCAACCCAAGTATGTTAAGTGTTCATCCATGCATCCCTTTTACCCATGGAGTCCAAGTATCAAATTTTTAATTCAAAGTTATGATATTTACAAATTATTGTGATGTTTAATTGTGATTTAAACTATTAATTCCTATGAACTTTGATTCTATACCATGTTTACATAAAATTATTATCGTTATTAAACCCCACATGTTTTAATGTTGTTATTCACTGATTTAATTTATAATTAGTGATGTTGTTATTGAAATCATGCTATTATTAAAAGCTTAAATTATTCCCATGCTTAGCTTAAACCATGAATATCAAGTGTTTGATGAAATGCCTAAAAGAATGAACTTTTGATAAATGCTTACATATTATGTTCTCCAAGTTTAGTAATATTTTGCTACTATTGCTATCGTGTCCTGGGTTATGAATACCCAAGAACTTAGTTGTTTAATTATCCTTAGTATCTTCAGATTTGTTTCAGAGATGTTATGAGTAATATTAGTTCAGTTAGTTATCATGATTAGTTAAACTTAGAACAATTCAGTATTCCGAGTCAGTTCAGTTGGGAGTAGGATTTATCACCGAGAAAGTGTAGGGATGGCAGCTTTCCCTTTAGCTAGGCAAAGTCGTTAGTAGCAGTCCCTATACGTCAGAACTACATAGCCAGCATAGGATATGAAGAGTCACCCATCAGTTTAGGATTGACTACCTTGCAGGGGTCACCCATCATTTAGGCTTGACACCCTTAGTCCTTCGAGATAGCATATTATTAGATCCACACAGCCAGTGTTAGTACCTGTGGCATGATATTGACACCCTTCCAACTGGAGTCATAGGTTGGAACCTAAATTTGCTCATTGGGGTATGTCGGTTAGATGATAGCTCCCACAGTATCAGTCTAGCAATTCGTTCAGTAATTCAGTTTCAGTTTTCTTGACCATAGCATACAAATATCAGTATTTTAGTTTACATATTATAAGTGGAACATGATTTATTCTTGGTTACGCATCCATCAATATTTAAAAATTTCTTTCATTCTATTTTGTACCTCATGCTATTCATTCAGTCAGTTATTACTTTTGTATATGAAACCATACATATCATCCTACCTCATTCAGCATACTAGTACATTCAAAGTACTGATCGCATACTAATTTCTTGTTCTATGATGTATCATATCATAGGTTCAGACGCTCAGTTCCTAGATCGTGCATAGACTTTCCAGATTATCTGTGGTAGCAGTGGTGAGTCCTTATATTTTGAGTATAAACTATTTTTATTATCATAATTTCAGCTCAGTAGTTAGATAGAGTTAGTTGAGGCCTGTCCTGTCAACTCTTATTCAATCAATTTATTGTCTTTTAGATACTTCAGGCAGCTAGTCAGTTTATCTTTATTTTATCAGTCTCAGACAGTTATTTTCAGACTAAAGTTTTTTTCTAGATTTATGATTCAAAAAAGTTTTAGTATTCAAAACCTTATGGCATAGTTAGATATTCCGCACATGTATTTTGTTGTTTTTATTCAGTGCTCACAGTAGGTACCAGCTCATGGGTTAGTTTGTTGTCCCATGGGACTGTAAGCACCGTGTGATGCCCAGGGTGTATTCTTGAGGTGTTACAAACTTTTTATTAGATCCTAAGGTTTTAAAGAGTCCTAGGAAGTCTAAAAGTTGCATCGAGTAGAGTCTTGTGCATGGGTGAAAAGCACGCCACACTTATAGACAAGAGGCTATGCGGTGCTTTAGGTAAAGTTTCATTCTTTCAGTTTGTATGTCGAGCAACTGAGTATGATCTTAGGTTGAACTTTCAGTCTAACCTATTCTCCGTTCTATTTAAAAACATGCCTTCCAGAAAGATAAACAAAAGAAGACATGTTACCCAGACAGCACCTCCGCCTGTTCAGGAAGATCCCCTAAATGAGCATGTTTCTCATGAAGAGTTCAAAGATATATTTATTACTCTATCCCACTATGTAATGGCTTAGAATACTCAGCTAGACACTATTCCAGCAAACCCAGTGGCCAATACTACCACAGCTAGGATTTGGGACTTTACTCAAATGAATCTTTCTCTATTTTTGGGATCCAAATCTAAAGAGGACCTACAGGAGTTCTTAGACATGGTCCAGAAGATAACAGATATTATAGGGGTGACTTTTTGTAAGAGTGTTGAATTGGATGCTTACCAGTTACAGGATGTAGCCCATACTTAATTTAAGCAGTAGAAAGGGGATAGAGGATCAGACGCAGGGCCTATAAAATTGGAGGGGTTTTCTATAGCCTTCTTAGCTATATTCTTTCCATTGGAGTTAAGAGAAGACAAGGTGTTAAAGTTTATCAACTTGAGGCAGGGCAGCATGAGTGTGAATGAGTATTCCCTCAAATTTACTCAGTTAGCTTGGTATGCTCCTCATGTGGTGGCTGATAGTAGATCTAGGATGAGTAATTTCATATCTGGGGTATCTAATAGTGTGGTTAAGGATTACAGAAGTGTGATGTTAATTAAGGAAATGGACTTTTCTAGGCTTGTGGTCCATGCTCAATAGATCTAGAAGCAGAAGAATAAGGAGAAGAAGAGAGAGAATAAAAGGGATAGAATGGGTAGCTTTAATTTTATTCAGCTAAAGTTAGAAGGTGATAATAGTCCTTAATTCCATCAAAAATTTTCAGTCCCAACCCCATCTTCAGCTAGTGCCCCATTACCCAAATTCAAAAATTATAATTGGGATAGGGTGCCAGGCTCTAAGACCTAAGGAAGTGTTAACAATGGTTGTACAAATCCTCTTTTCCATAAATATGGAAGGGACCATCAGGGCGAGTGTAGAGTTTGCAGTGATGTAAGCTTTGGTTATGGAAAGCCAGGCCATCGAATTTGGGAGTGTCGAGTAGTTGCTCAAGAAGGTAGGGATTTATACCAATAAGGCCGGTCCCATCAGTCATTAGTTCTAGCTAGTTGCCTGATTCAACAGGGTGCCACTTCCAGTGCTACCAATGGTCAGCATCTAAACAGATTGCATGCCCTTCAGTCCAGACTGGATCATGAAAATTCTCCTGATCTGGCCACTAGTACGTTGCAAATCTTTCATTTACATGTTTATGCTTTGTTAGATGTTGGAGTTTCTCTATCTTTTGTAACTCCTTACATAGCCATAAACTTTAGAGTCATTCCCAAAATCTTAACAGAGCCTTTTTTAGTGTCTACCCCAGTAGGTATCTCTATTATAGCTCGACAAGTATAGAGGAACTACTCGGTTACTGTGTCTTAGAAAGTTACTTCAGTTGATCTTATGGAGATAGAGATGATGGATTTTGATGTCATTCTTGGCATAGATTGGCTCCAATCATGCTATGCTTCAGTTGATTGTAGAAAGAGAGTAGTTCATTTTTCATTTTCAAATAAACCAGTCCTTGAATAGAGGTGTAGTACTATAGCGCTTAGGGGTCAGCTTGTTTTGTACCTTAAAGTGAGGAAAATGATATCCAAGAGGTGTATTTACCATCTTGTCTGAGTCAAAGACTCTAATTCGGATACCCCAAATCTTGAGTCAATTTCAATAGTGAGGGAATTTCCAGATATTTTCCCTGAAAATCTCCCTGGAGTTCCTCCAAAAAGAGAAATCGACTTTGAAATTGACTTATTTGAGATACTTAGCCTATCTCTATTTTTCCATACTGAATGGCTCTAGCCAATCTTAAAGAGTTGAAAGAATAGTTGAAATAAATTAGGCCTAGTATTTCCCCATAGGGCGTACTAATCCTATTCGTGTGTAATAAAGATGCTTCTCTTAGAATGTGTATCGACTACCATCAGTTGAACAACGTCATAATCAAAAACAAATATCCACTCTCCAGAATTGATGACTTGTTCGACCAACTTTAGGGTGCCAGTTATTTTTCTAAGATTGACCTCAGATCCGACTATTATCATCTCAGAGTCAGAGAATGTGACTTTTTAAAAATAGCTTTCAAAACCTGGTATGGTCAATTTGAGTTTTTAGGCATGTCTTTTGGTCTCACCAATGCCCCAGCAGCTTTTATGGACTTGATGAACTACTGAGTTTGTATGCAGTACTTGGACATGTTCATCATAGTCTTCATTGATGACATTCTGGTCTATTCCCATAACAAAAATGATCATGTAGACCACCTAAAGATAGTATTGTAGACTCTTAGAACCCATCAGTTGTTCGTTAAATTTAGTAAGTATGAATTCTGGCTAAGATTAGTAGCTTTTCTTTGACATATTATTTTTGTTAATGGCATTAGAGTTGATCCTTAAAATACCGAAGCGGTGAGAAACTATCCCAGACTCATCTCTCTGTCAGATATCAGGAGTTTTTTGTGTTTGGCTGGCTATTACCGGTGGTTTATTGAAGTTTTCTCGTCTATTGCATCCCCCATATCCCGATTAACTCAAAAGAAAGTTAAGTTTCAGTGGTCAGATTCTTGTGAGAAGAGTTTTCAAGAGTTAAAGACTCGACTCACCGGAGCCCCAGTTTTGATGTTACCAGATGGTTTAGATGGGTTTTTTTTGTACTGTGATGCTTCTAGGGTTATTTTGGGGTGTGTTTTGATGCATAAGGGTAAGGTTATGGCCTATGCCTCTAGAAAACTTAAGCCCCATGAAAAGAATTACCCTACCCATGATCTAGAACTTACAATTATTGTTTTTGCCTTAAAGATTTGGAGGCACTATTTGCATGGAGTACATATTGATATGTTCATAGATCACAAAAACTTGCAGTTTGTGTTTTCGTAGAAAGATTTGAATCTGCACTAGAGGAGATGGTTAGAATTGTTGAAAGATTATGATATGAGTGTTTGTATCATCCGGGCAAGGCCAATGTAGTGGCAGATGCCCTTAGTAGATTGTCTATGGGTAGTGTGGCTCATGTTGATGGTTATAAGAAGAAGTTAATTCGAGAAGTTCATCAACTTGCCAATTTAGGTGTTCGTTTGGTTGATTTAGCTGAGTGTAGTTTTTGGGTTCAGAATAGTTCGAAATCTTCTTTGGTTGCCGAAGTGAAAGAAAAGCAGGACAGGGATCCCAGTTTAGTTAGATTTAAAAAGTCAGTCAGAGATCAGAAAGTAGAGGTTTTCTCCCAAGGGGGAGATAGTGTGTTGTGTTGCCAGGGTAGAATGTTTGTGCCATGTGTTGATGAGTTAAGATAGTGAATTCTTATAGAAGTGCATGGTGCGCATTACTCTATTCATCCAGGGGATACTAAGATGTATCGTGATCTACAAGAAATCTATTGGTGGAGTGGGATGAAGAGGGATATTACAAAGTTTGTGGCTAAGTGCTCCACTTGTCAGTAGGTGAAGATTGAACATCAGAAGCCTAGTGGGTTTATGCAGGAGTTCAGTATTCCTACTTGGAAGTAGGAGGAAGTGAACAAAGATTTTATGACAGTATTGCCTCACACTCGTCAATAGCATGATTCAAATTGGGTCATTATAGAAAGGATGACCAAGTAAGTCCATTTTTTGCCAGTTCATACTTCTTATTTAGCTGAGAACTATGCCAAACTCTATCTTAGAGACTTGGTTAAGTTTCATGGTGTTCCGCTATCTATCATCTCATATAGAGGTACTCAATTTACCTCTTACTTTTGGAAGGCCTTTCAGAAGGGTCTTAGTACCCAAGTTCACCTCAATACAGCCTTTCACCCTCAAATAGATAGTCAGGTAGAGAGGACCATTCAGACCCTTGAGGACATGTTGAGAGTGTGTGTAGTTGACTTTACGGGCAGTTGGGATGACCACTTGCCTTTGATTGAATTTTCATATAATAACAGCTATCATTCCAGTATTCAGATGGCTCCGTTTGAGGCTCTATATAGAAGAATATATTGGTATCTGATTGGTTGGTTAAATAGGTAAAACCACTTTAATAGGGCCTAACTTGGTGTTTGATTCTTTAGAGAAAGTACAGTTAATCAAGGAGATGCTTAAGGCAGCCCAGAGATCATAAAAATCATATGCAGCTGTGAGAAGAAAACATCTTGAGTTTCAGATTGGCGACTTTATGTATCTAAAAATCTCTCCCATGAAGGGGATAAAGAGGTTATGTAAGAAGGGGAAGCTTAGTCCCTGATATGTTGGCCCTTACAGGATTTTGAGTTGTTTTGCAAAGATGGCTTATGAGCTTGAGTTGCCTACAGACTTAGCATCAGTGCACCCAGTATTCCATATCTCTTTGTTAAAGAAGTACATTGGTGACCCATCTATAGTTGTTCCCTTAGAAAGCGTAGATGTTCAGAACAGGCTTTCTTAAGAAATAATTCTAGTCCAGATCCTTGATCGACAAATTTGTAGACTAAGGAACAAAGAAGTTCCCCTAGTCAAGGTTCTTTGGTAGAATCAGTCCACTAAGGGAGCCACTGGGAATCATAAGTAGATAGATAGATCAAGTACCCTCATCTTTTCTCTGCGAACTCAGACTCGGCTTAAGGTAATAATATTCTTAGAATTTCTTCTTTTCCATGCTCAGTTTCAGATGCATATCATTCTCATGTCTGTCTTACATACACAGAACCAGTTCAGTCATGTGTCCTATTTTAGACTCAGTCACGTAATAATGTTTTTATCATGTATATTCAGCATATAGTCTCAGTTCCTCAATGCTTTCAGTCTAACCAGTCTTATTCGAGGACGAATGTTACCAAAAGGGAGATATTGTAATACCCCAGGAATACAAACCAATGCTAGAGTCATGTTTCAAGCTCAGTTGTAGTGTTATGAGTTAGTTTGATGTATATTGAGGCCTTAAATAACTCCCATCTATTAGAAGAATCAAAATAATCCTCACCGATAGAAAGTTAGTAAGAATGATACTTAGTCAACTTCAAACGGGCATATCTTTCGTTCTATTGAGAATTTTCCATCTCAAGACATACCAAATTGTAGGAAATTGAATTATCTTTCAAAAGATACCAATTTCACCCAAATGTAATACTCGAGTGAGAAGTTATGGCACTGTTAATAAGAAATAGTAGCCCATCGCGATAAGGCCGCATCACCGTGACGACTAATTTTATGTTCGTCCTTTTCTAGTGTGTCACCATGGTAAGCACCGCATCGCGCCAAGGGTCGTTGTCACAATTGTTAAATTCCAGAAAGGCACCACAATTACCATCGCATCGCGCGAAGGTTCCAGTTTGGAATCGTCCTTTTCCAGTGGCGCAACGCGATAGCACCGTATCGCGCCACTAGGAGAAATGGGGTTTGTCAGTTTTCCAATGGCCCAACACAATTGTACTGCATCGCACTAAGTATCAAAATTGGGATTCTCAATTTGGAATTTAATTTTTCCAGTGTCCGTTTGGTTATTTCCCGAAGCCCCAAATCCGTCCAAAACACATAATTAACACCCTAAAGGGGCATTATGTGCCCCATTACTCACAAATGTTCTCAAGAAATTAATCCTCTTTCAAGATTAAAACCCTAGCCTTCAAAATTCAAGATCGAATCTCAAGAACTCACCATCAATTCTCATGAATTCATCAACCCAGGTATGTTAAGTGTTCATCTATGGGTCCCTTACACCCATGGAGTCCAAGTATTCAATTTTTAATTCAAAGTTGTGATCTTTACAAATTATTGTGATTGTCAATTGTGATTTAACCCCTAAATTCCCATGAACTTTAATTCTATACCATGTTTACATGAAATTGTTATTGTTATTAAACCCCACATGTTTTAATATTGTTATTCACTGATTTAATTCATAATTAGTGACGTTGGTGTTGAAATCATGCTAATATTAAAAGATTTAAACTATTCCCATGCTTAGCTTGAACCATGAATATCAAGTGTCTGATGAAATGCCTATAAGAATGAACTTTTGATAAATTCTTGCATATTATGTCCTCCAAGTTTAGTACTATTTTACTACTATTGCAATCGAGTCCTGGGGGTTATGAATATCCAAAAACTTAGTTGTTTACTTATCCTCTATTTCTTCATATTAGTTTAGACATGTTATGAGCAATATCAGTTAGTCAGTTATGATGATCAGTTAAACTTAGAACAGTTCAATATTCTGAGTTAGTTCAGTTGGGAGTAGGATTTAGCACCAAGCGAGTGCAGGGATGCAGCTTTCCCGTCAGATAGGCAGAGTCGTTAGTAGCAGTTCCTGAACTCCAGAACTACGTAGCTAACTTAGGATATAAGGAGTCACCCGTCAGTTTAGGATTGTGTACCTCGCAGGGGTCACCCTTCAATTTAGGCTTGACACCCTTAGTCCTTTAGAACAGCATATTAGTGGATCCAGAAAGCCAGTGTTAGTACCCGTGGCACCGTACTGACACCCTTCTAACTAAGGTCACAGGTTGGACTCCAAATTTGCTTATTGGGGCATGTCGATTTGATGATAGCTCCCACAGTCTCAGTCCAGTAATCAGTTCATCAATTCAGTTTCAGTTTGCTTGACCATAGCATACAGATATCAGTATTTCAGTTTACAGCTTATACTCAAAACATGATTTATGCTTGGTTACGCGTCCATCAGTATTTATAGATTTTATGCATCCTATTTAGTACCTCATGCTATTCATACAATTAGTTATTACCTATGTATATGAAACCATGCATATCATCCTACCTTATTTAGCATACCAGTACATTCAAAGTACTGATCGCATACTCGATTCTTGCGATATGATGTATTATATCATAGGTTTGAATGCTAAATTCCTAGATCGTGCATAGACATTCCAGATTATCAGCCGTAGCAGTAGTGAGTCCCTGCATATTTCAAGGACAGGCTATATATTTTCATGCTTTTAGTTCAGTAGTTAGATGGAGTTTGTTGGGGCCTATCCCATTAACTCTTATTCAATAAGTTTAGAGGCTTTCTGACACTTTAGGCAGCTAGCCAGTTTATCTTTATTTTATTAGTCTCAGATAGTTGTTTTTAGACTGAAGTATTTTTCTAGATTTATGATTTAGAAAAGTTTTAGTATTTAAAACCTTATGGCATCTTCAGATATTCAGCACATGCATTTTGTTGTTATTATCCAGTGCTCACAGCAGGTACCAGCTCATGGGTTAGCTTGTGGTCCCAGGGGATTGTAAGCACTGGGTAACGCCCAGGGTGTATTCTCGAGGCATTACAATTAACCTTTTTCTTTATGCAATAGTTCAAGTGTAGTTTTATGTTCATATTTGTCATATTCCAAACCAATTCCACAATATGGGGTTTGGGTCATAACCACTTCAAAAGTCACAAGTTTGGGAAATCACAACCCCTAGTTCATTCACCATTCCCATGCATCAAATTGATTTTAAAAGCACCATATAAATATAACCCATGTAGGGATAAGCATGAAACATCACATAAATAACAGTTATTCAAAACCCCCAACCCATGTTTTCAAAACCAACCTAATACCATATGAACAACACTTTAAAAACTTATGCTTTTAGCAAATTAATAATTAGGGAATAGTAACATACCTAAAATACCAAGTTTCATAGAATGAATTCAACCTTGGATCCCTTAGCTGACCTACTTCTTCGAAATCCTAAGTATGCTTGCTTGAGAGACTTGAGAGAACTTTGGAAGTGTTAGATTATGTTATTAATGAAGAACAACCCCTTAAGTTCTTTACGAATGTGGGGTTTTAATTGGGTGAGAAGCAAATTGTCCAAAGTGCCCTCAATTTAAAAATTGAAATTTAGTCATCAGTGACTACAGTTCACTATACGACTCGTATAGACTCATAACAACTCGTCACCATAAATTGTAGCCAAGACAACCTCCAAGGTACTCGCAATATA
>NW_025889295.1:0-3447 GCF_002878395.1 Capsicum annuum
TAGTCCTTGATATATTGGCCCTTACAGAATATTGAGTCGTGTTGGGAAGGTAGCATATGATCTTTAGTTGCTTGTAGATTTGCCATCAGTTCACCCAGTGATTCATGTCTCCATGTTAAAGAAGTTTATTGGTGATCCAGCTGTTGTAATTCCTTTAGAAAGCACCAAAATTCTTATGAAGAAATCCCAGTTAAGATCCTTGATCACCAGGTTCGTAGACTACGAAACAAAGAAGTTCCCTTGGTCAAAGTTCTCTGGTGAAATCAGTCCATTGAGGGTACCACTTGGGAAGCGGAAGCTGATATGTGAACCAAGTACCCTTATCTTTTCTCCGCAAGTTTAGACTCATCTTAAGGTAAATAGTATTCCTTAGATTATCTCTTTTTCCACTTTCAATTCCAGCTATATTTAATGATCTTCATGACATCTCATGTATGCACTAATCAGTTCAGTCATGTAGTCAAGTATAAGTTATGCATGCTCAAAATAAAATCTAAGTTTTCCTAGTATCCTCATCTTATCCAATCTCATTCGAGGACAAATATTCCCAAGGGGAAGATATTATAATACCCCGTATTAGACTTTGTTTAGTTCAGCTCCTAATGCTTGCATAAACAACTTAAAGCGTGAAAATTTATCTAAGTGTTGAAGACTTAGCCTTATTTTGGCTTCTTAAATTTGAGGATTTTAAGTGAACCTTCCGGGCTCCAAGACGATGATTTTTGAGTTGATTCATGCTCAGGGGTGTAAGGATCATGTCTCGTGTAAGTTTTTGAATTTTCGAACAAGGTTTGGGTCGTGTTTGTATTTCAATTCCAACTGCTCAATACGATTCCATGGCGTTGTGCTGGGTATAGCGATGAGCTTTCCATTGTATCGTATCAAGCCCCTAAATGACTTTTCAGTTGCGACTTTATTCTTCAGAGGGGAAATTAAGTCATTTACCCTCACCCAAGTCATAAAAATAGAAGATTAGATGTCGGTTTAAGCATTATACACTCATTTTCATCAAATTTCTCTCCAAGAAACCCTAATCAAATTCCAAGAAATCTAAAACTCCTTTACTTCCTCTTCAAGACAATCAAGAATTTAAGTTTTTGAATCCCAGAACTTTAAGATGAAGCCTTCAAGAGCATCTTTAAGAGTTCAAAGTCAAGTTCCTACATTAAATTAAGCCTAATAAGGTATGTGGGGTTATGGAAAAGAATACTCTTTCATCCTACTGCCAAAAAATTACTTTTAAGTTAAGATTTCATGATTTGAAAATTAGGGTTCATGCCTAAATTATTTCATTTTGAGTTTATGAGTTTATAAGTGATTTAATTATTGAAGTGTATGTTTATCTTACCTATTTATGCTTTGACGTGAAGATTTATATCATCATTTGCACTTTCTTTTCATGAGTTGATATTGTTAAATGATTTCAAGATGATTGTTGAGAATTAAGCTTTATTGAAAAACTTAGAAAGTTTAAGTACATATGTTTTAGGTTTCAAGCATGAGTTTTGAAATTTCAAGAAGATTATGATCTTAAGCCTCTTTGATAATTTTTTACCAAGATTTAAATAGAATTGATCTTTTGATCCTTAGTTAAGAGATGGAATCCACATTTAATTATCTTAATTACAGTTTAAAGCAAAAAGAAAAAGCATAACTGGTTTTCATTATAAATCCTTATGCTATTTTAAGGTGAATTTCCTAAAGTTTGAGCATATAAGTATGTGAGTAGTATTCAAATCCCAGTTGGGTATGATTTCAAGGTCTAAAGTCCCTGTATGGGTTAAGTATAGTGATCACTTGAGTTGAGGTCCTATTCCGATGGCAAGAGTAGGACATCTTTCCCCAGCGTGAGCTCTCCTTTTTGTGGGTAAGACGCTGAACTACATGATAGCTCATATGATGTATGTCGATTAGAAGAACTTCCCTAAATAGAAAATAAAAGTAAAGCTTTTAGAATCTTAGTGTCATGGCTCACAAAGTTCATACTTATGCTTCATCACCCATGCTTATGATTTTACAGCTTTTGTTTTTATTCAAGCCCAAAGAGAGTCATTTACACTTAGCATGCAATCGTTACAAGTTTATATGAACATTGATATCATGATGGCCATAGACTAAACTTATGGGGTACATGAGAATCCCTAAGTTACACTTGTATATATGTATCATGGAGATCAAAGTGTATACGAGAATCTCCTACTACTATGGTATCTCCGATTCGTGCGGCTACACCCTCTTGGAAGTAGGAAGAGGTGAATATGGAATTTGTGATGGGTTTGCCCTATTCACGTCATCAACATGATTTGATTTGGGATATTATTAATGGAATGACTAAGTCAGCCTATTTCTTGCCAGTCCATACTTCCTATTCAGTCGAGGATTATGCTAAGCTTTATGTTAGAGATTTCGTCAGGTTGAATGGAGTTTCTTTGACCATTATTTCAGATAGGGGTACTCATTTTACCTCTCACTTTTAGGAAACCTTTCAGAAGGGTCTTGGTACCCTAGTTTATCTCAGTTCAGCTTTTTATATTCAGAAAATGGTCAGGCAGAACGGACCATTCAAACCCTAGAAGATATGTTGAGGGTCTGTGTTCCGGATTGTAAAGAAAGTTGGGATGACCACTTTTCTTTAATTGAGTTTTCCTACAATAACAATTATTATGCCAGTATTCAGATGGCTTAATTTGTGGCTCTCTATGGGAGAAAGTGTAATCACCTATTGGTTGCTTTAAAGTGTGTGAGGCTGCTTTGATAGGACTAGATGTGGTGTTTGAAGCTATGAAAATAGAGTAGTTGATTAGAGAGAAGCTTAAGACAACTCAGAGTCATCATAAATCATATCCAGATATAAGGAGAAGTGACCATGAGTTTGAGGTTGGAGATGTAATTTATTTGAAGGTTTCACCCATGAAGAGGGTGAAGAGATTTGGCAAAAAAGGAAAGCGTAGTCCTTGATATATTGGCCCTTACAGAATATTGAGTCGTGTTGGGAAGGTAGCATATGATCTTTAGTTGCTTGTAGATTTGCCATCAGTTCACCCAGTGATTCATGTCTCCATGTTAAAGAAGTTTATTGGTGATCCAGCTGTTGTAATTCCTTTAGAAAGCACCAAAATTCTTATGAAGAAATCCCAGTTAAGATCCTTGATCACCAGGTTCGTAGACTACGAAACAAAGAAGTTCCCTTGGTCAAAGTTCTCTGGTGAAATCAGTCCATTGAGGGTACCACTTGGGAAGCGGAAGCTGATATGTGAACCAAGTACCCTTATCTTTTCTCCGCAAGTTTAGACTCATCTTAAGGTAAATAGTATTCCTTAGATTATCTCTTTTTCCACTTTCAATTCCAGCTATATTTAATGATCTTCATGACATCTCATGTATGCACTAATCAGTTCAGTCATGTAGTCAAGTATAAGTTATGCATGCTCAAAATAAAATCTAAGT
>NW_025889296.1:0-1880 GCF_002878395.1 Capsicum annuum
TAATTTTAAGCATCCTTTGCATAATCTATGTGTTTATGTTGGTCGTCCATATTACATGCAAGTGATCTTATCTATTAGCTTCCATTGCGTCTGCCTATTTTCCAACAGTACCATGACCAGTAAAACAAAATAAAATGAGGATCTTAAGTGAGATATTTAAAACTCTGAATTGTCAAGTTAAAATTCAAAGAAGAATGTCTAAAATTTGCGAAGCCAAGCAAAACAAAAATACATGAAGTTTAGGTTTGTTAAATCAAACTTCACATAAAATATTCGATGTTTAGAACTGGTAAAATTAAACTTCAAATGTTGAAAATAACATAGCTAAATTTCAATAAAAATATCTAAAATCTGCTTGAGCAAGCAAATGTCTGCAAGTCTAATTCCATACACTATGTTTTAAGTTAAGCTCCATACACAATGTTTTAAGTTAACCTCCAAATACTCATGTCAAAAATAAGTTTTTGTTCTTTTTTATAATTAACAACTTTCATTGATTACCTAGTAAAGATTTACAATCTAGCAAGACTACTATTTGATTACTTTTACTTTTGCAAGCTTCTTAAGAAATTATAAATGAGAAAACAATTTTACTAATTTACCGATTAAAATACTTTTTTGAAACTTTACAAATTTGCTTTTATACGTTGAATGAATATTAATTATTAGGATAAAATATAAAATTTTAATTAATTTTATCTTGATTTAGTAAGTAAACAAATAATTTGAACATATAATTTTGATAAGATAATCAACTCATATGGGACAGAAGGAACACATCTTCAATCCACTCCTATACACAAACATCTAAAGTTGATTTCGAAACGACTAAATTAGTAAATTTTTTACACTATGACCCCAAGTTGCTATTTATACACTCGTTCCATTGAATTCCCCAACTGTATAGGTAAAAATTGTTTACATCCTCCAACTTTACTTTAAAAATTAAATTTTCTTTCAAGTTTGAAAAATAATCACCCTTCCCCTTTTTCCTAATTAAAATTTGCAAATGTCTATTCTACTCTTAAATCATCAACCATTATTTATTTTTGCTACTTCTTTAAAATTATATATATATATATATATATATATATATATAACAAATTTCTTATAAAAAATATTAGTATAGTTGAAAATAGAAAAATGAGAAAAGTAAGATAAGAAAAAATCCATTGCTTATTCCACAACGATCTACGCACCTGCATAGATCTAGTCACAAGTGCAGTGAATCTTCCACAATAGCAGTAGTCACCAGCCACGTGATCCTTCGCGGAGTGGTCCACGTCATGCAGGAGCAAGCTCATTGGCACGACAAAGCATCGTAATTGTGGCTTCGCTGATATAAAAGAACCTCTCCTAAAACAGTCAACCTCTACCTAGCCTGACTTCGTAGGTTCAACCCTTGGTTGCAGGAGCAACCCGCTTGTGTGTCCAAGGTTTGTGGGTGTGATTGCACCAAAAATCAGCTACCCACTAACAACAACCACCAACATAAGAAACTCAAAAGACCCACAGGACTCACTCGGAACCCCATGAACATGAATCAAATATGTTATCCAATTGAAAACGATATTCAAAACTTAATACAATCATCAAATCACCGAACAGAAATCGTCTAAATCAAATATTGACCAAAGTCAAATATATATCGTAAACTTTCAACTTTTTCACCAACTACTCAAAATCCATCTAAACTCCTCGGAACCTAAATTAAAGATTCTACAAATCCAAAAATTCACATTCCGAAGATAATGAAACTATCAGATTTCTCATACAACCTTGATATCATCAAATATTGACTTAAGTCAGTCACACTAACGTTCAAAATATCATCAAATATTGACTTAAGTCAGTCACACTAACGTTCAAACCTTCCAAAA
>NW_025889297.1:0-1684 GCF_002878395.1 Capsicum annuum
ATCGGGACTGAAATCCTTAGAATAAAATAAGTTCATGTGTTTTATCCCATTCCGATGTCTTCTAGTAGGAGTAGAATTATATCTTGCTAACAAATTGATTGAAAAGGCTATATCAAGCCTTGTAGTATTTGCAAGATACATGAGTGCACCAATTGCACTAAGATATAGTACTTCATAACCAACCTAATTTGGTATATTTCTCATTTCAGCAAATAATCTATTGTTTTTTAAAACTCTCCAAAAGTTTCAATAATTTTCAAGCTGTAAGCTTATACAATATAAGGATTCTAAATAAGTTTTCCAGAAACCTTTCTATGTTTCAAACATTTTGAATTTTTAAAAAATTTTCATTTTTGTCAAGTGACAATATTCAACATTTTATGTGTGACATCTTTAAGTGTTTGGACTGCAAATTCAACATTTTATGTGTGACATCTTTAAGTGTTTGGACTGCAAATCAAATAAGTTTTAAACTTATCAAGATGCATCATTTCATGTCACTTGATAAATGTTTCTACACTAGTATGCTTAAATAAACGTAGAATTCAGATCCTCGTAATCTTTCATAATATTGTGTCAATATTGTATCAAAGATATCATCGATGATATATGATTTTATATCGGTTCACAATGTGACATAACATTTTTAAGATCCCATCACTTTATTATTTTCAGGTACCTGAACCTCTCATAAAGTTTTATGAAGTGTTATGTCGTAGGCTCTTTAAGCGCACATTGCCTTCTTATTATGATTATTTGCTCCTTATCCTTTTCAAGGATTATTTCATTTGGAACCGATTGGTCTGATGTGCTTTATGCATGTATAGACTTTGTCCTTTAAGGACACAAATAAGAGCACTTGCAGCTTAAATATGAGATGCTTTCGGCATTTGACTTGAATTATCTTTTGAATGAGGACCTGATGGTAATTCCTAACATACTTCATAGCTGCTTATATCTACCCTTATGTTAGGAAAACTAACATGCATCCTCCATCTCTTTGAGGAATTCATCTTTGTACATCATGGTATATTCATAATCGTATACCGCACATCAATATTAGTAAATAGACAACGTGTGATTCCTGACTCAGAGCTAACTTTGAGGGAAATTAATCATAATTTATTGGTTTGACGCATACAAGTACTTTTGTATATAATATATCATATTTCAAATTAATACATAAAGCTTTGTTCTCATCACCAATGATTCAGTTATTTATCGAAGTCATTCAACGCTAAACCATCATCATTAGGATGAATTGTCTTGATTATACAATCTGAAAATTATGTTTTTAACTCAATTTTATTGAGCAATCAATGTTATGAATGTCAAACTACAAATATACATGTGATCATCTTATTGATGTATCATTTCAACATATCATATGATTGGTGAACGGGCCCTTATTCACCTTTTATATTTTTCAGATTTTAAGGGATCCAATCCCAAAATTAGTTGGTCAAACCAACTTATCATGAGAACAAGCAACATTAAAACTAAAGAATTTTCTAATTTTTCAATTTATGCTCAATATTCAGTATTCATATCTTTGAGATATCACAATCGTTCATGTCAATTTAGGAACTTTTATACTAGTAAACTCCAAGTTTACCATGACATGCATCTTTTTGTTTTAGTAAATTTCAGATTTACTATTACATGAATAAATTTTTGAATTTAC
>NW_025889298.1:0-3902 GCF_002878395.1 Capsicum annuum
AGAGTCAGAGAATGTGACATTCCGAAAAGAGCCTTCCATACTCGGTATGGCCACTTTGAATTCTTAGTTATGTCCTTTGTTCTTAACAATGCCCCAATAGGTTTCATGGACTTAATAAACCATGTGTTCAAGAAGTACTTGACATGTTCGTCATAGTCTTCATAGATGATATTCTTTTCTATTCCCACAGACCATCTCTGAATCGTACCTCAGACTCTCAAAAATCATCAATTGTTTGAAAAATTCAGTAAGTGCTAGTTTTGGCTAAGGTCAGTAGTATTCCTTAGTCATATCATTTCCGGTGATGGCATTAAAGTAGATCCTCATAAGATTGAAGCTGTAAAAAACTGGCCCAGACCTATCTCTCCATCAGATATCAGTAGTTTCTTGGGATCGGCTGGATATTACAGTCGGTTTTTGGAGGCATTTTTTTCTATTGCATCCCCTATGTCTAGGTGGACTCATAACAAAGTCAAGTTTCAATTGTCAAATCCTTACAAGAAGATTTTTCAGGAGTTAAAGACTCGACTCACCTCAACTCCAGTCTTAGCACTTCCAGATAGTTCAGATAGGTTCATAGTATATTGTGATGCATCCAAAGTAGGTTTGGGTTATATCCTCATACAGCATGGTAAGGTCATATCCTACGCCTCTAGATAGCTTAAAACCAATGTGAAGAATTATACTACTCATGATCTTGAGTTAGAAGCCGTAGTATTTTCTTTACAGATTTAGAGGCATTATCTATACGACATTCATGTAGATGTGTTCACAGCTCATAAGAGCCTTCAGTATGTATTTTCTCAGAAATATCTCAATCTTCATCAGAAAGGTGGTTAGAGATCTTGAAAAATTATGGCATGAGTGTCCTTTATCATCCGAGAAAGGCCAACGTTATGGCTGACACTCTCAGTAGACTATCTATGGGTGGTGTTGCTCATGTCAAGGACTGTAAGAAGAAGTTAGCTCAGGAAATCCATCAGTTTTCCAAACTATACATTTATTTAGTCGACACACAAGAGAGTGATATATGGGTTGAGAGTATTTCAGAATCATCTTTAGATTCTTAGGTAAAAGAAAAGCAAGATAGAGATCCCAGCCTTGCTATGTTGAAAAAGTCAGTAAAGGATCAGAAAGTAGAGGTTTTCTCCCAAGGAGGAGATAGTTTTCTGCATTGTCAGAGTCGTTAATGTTTTCCATGTGTAGATGACTTGAGACAGCGAATTCTTGCAGAAGCGCATGGTACGTGCTACTCTATTCATCTAGGGACACTATGATGTACTACAACTTGCGGGAGATCTAATGGTGGAGTGGCGAGAAGAAAGACATTGCATAATTTGTGGCTAAGTGCTATACATGTTAGTAGGTTAAGATAGAGCATCACAAGCCTAGTGGTTTCATGCAAGAGTTCATTATTCCTACTTGGAAGTGGGAAGCAGTGAACATGGTTTTCATGATGGGTTTACCACAAACTCGTCCTCAGCATAATTCAGTTTAGGTTATTATAGATAGGATGACCAAGTCATCAGCTTCCTTCCAGTTCATACCTCCTCTTCAGCCGAGGATTACGCCAAACTCTACATCTAAGAGTAGGTTAGATTGCACGTTAATCCATTAGCTATTATCTCTAATAAAGGTACCCAGTTCACCTCTCACTTCTGGAAAGTATTCCAAAAGGGTCTTGGTACCTAAGTCAATCATAGTACAAACTTTCATCCTTAGAAAGATGGTCAAGCAGAAAGGACCATTCAAACCCTAGAATATATGGTAAGGGAATGTACAATTAATTTCAAGGGAAGTTGGGTGACCACTTGCCTTTGATTGAGTTTGTATACAACAATAGCTATCATTTTAGTATTCATATGTCTTCATTCAAAGATCCTTATGGTAGGAGATGTAGATCTCCAGTTTGTTGGTTCAAAGTCAGTGAGGCATCAGTCAAAGGGCCTGACTAAGTAATCGATGCCTTACAGAAGGTTCAGTTGTTCAGAGAAAGGCTTTGGGCTGCTCAGAGCCGACAGAAGTCTTATGCCGATGTTCGTATAAAGGATCTCAAGTTTGAGATTGGTTACTGTGTATATCTAAAGATCTCTCCCATAAAGGGAGTGAAGAGGATTGGCCAAAAAGGAAAGCTCAGTCCCCGCTATATCAGTCTCTTAAAGATTCTAAGTTAGTTAGCAAAGTAGCTTATGAGCTCGAGTTGCCTTCAGATCTAGCCTTGGTTCATCCAGATTTCCATGTCTCCTTCCTCAATAAATGCATAGGTGATCCATCAGTATAGTCCCTATTTAGAGCATAGATGTTCAGAACAACCTCTTACGAAGAGATTATGGTCGAAATCCCAGACTATTAGACTCGTAGACTGAGGAACAAAGAAGTCCCTCTAGTCAAAGTTCTTTGGCAAAATAATTCCATTGAGGCAGATACTTGGGAAGTAGAAGCAGATATGCAGACCAAGTATCCTTACCTCTTTTCCACTAACTCAGGTCAAGCTCAAGGTAACATTTCTCCATAAGTTTTCGACATCATGTCCAGTATTTATTACAAGTTTGATATCTAGTTTCATGCTTATGTTCCCACTATAACCTTAGTATCAAGTACCATTGCATATTTAGTCATGCCTTGACGTATCGGTTTAGTCATATAATCATGCATCAGATATGCATTCTCATTTTGAGAAACTTAGTTCATCAAAACACTCAGTCATGCATACATAAATCAGTTACACATGCATCAGATATGCATATTCGATACATTTAGTTTATTAGTCATGTAGGTCAAGAGATCATGTTTCAGTCATTCATGTTCAATTCATGTTCTTCTTATTGTTTCCCCTCTCAGTCAGTCTCATTCAAGGTTGAATGTTCCCAAGGGGGAGATATTATAAGATCTCATAAAGTTCTAAGTCTAAAATTCCGCTCCCTAAGATTTACAAGCTCCAACGCTTAAAAATTTTAGCTAAGTGTTCAACACAGTATCATTTTAGACCTCCAAACTTTGGAGATTTATTTGATGACCTTCGTGACCTCGATTTTTAGATTTTCAAGTTACGTTGAGATGGGGCAAGGTCATAGTACATCCCGGGTGTGTTTCAAAATTTTTGGAGTAGTGTAAGGGCATGTTTCGTGTACCAAACTAGTAGCCAAAGGCTATTAAGCGGCGCCTCCCATGGTGTAGCCTTTCTGGGCAAACCAGCACCAAAGGCTCCGCCCAGGGTACAAAAGGCTTTACCAAAGACGCCACCTTTTGTGTAGTCTTTGTACCCTGTTTTCCAGCATTACACTTCTGTGTCTTGAGGGTTGATTAGGTCATTTTCCCATCCCTATATATATATCAAAAACACGTGATTAAGGCACTAAAACACCAAAATATACTTCTTTTCATCAATTTATCTCAAGAACAAGAGGAAGCGTTTCAATTTGAAGACCCAAATCCAAGAGATTTCACTGTAGATCGTTAACGAACTTTATTCTAACGTATGCGTTGTATTGATTTATGGATTCATTCCATCCATAAAGCGCAAAAACCCTCTTATAAATTATAAACCTTGTTATTATGTTGTGGGTTGATTTGTTTATGTAATTGATGTTGTAAAATCCCCAAGTTAGGGTCTTTGTGTGTTTTTATGAAGTTATGATATCATTTTAGTTGAAAACAGGTAAATTTGGTTGTTCATGATGAATAATTTGATGATTACACCTGTACCTATGTTGTACAAGTAATGTGTTTAATAAAATTCCTAAGAGATTAGAAATCATGTACTATAGCTAAATTGTGGCCTAAATGACCAATGCATGCTATACCCTTCTAAAAACTATGACATCTATTATATTGTATGCATTATGATTGTTGATGGGATGTTAAAGAAACTAGATTTGATGGACTTATGGAATGTTATTATA
>NW_025889299.1:0-1423 GCF_002878395.1 Capsicum annuum
AACTGATTTTCAACTTCAGTTTTATATTGCCTAAATGCATCTATTGCTTTATCCTTACTATTTAGCAAGTAGACATAACAATATCTAGTGCAATCGTCAATAAAAGTTATGAAATACTTTTTCCCACCACGAGAGGGTGTTGACTTCATATCACAAATGTCAGCGTGTATTAAGTCTAAGGTATTGGAATTCCTTTCAATGGAATTATAAGGATGCTTTGCATACTTCGATTACACACACGTTTGACACTTTGATTTATTGCACTCAATGTTTGGCAAAACTTCTAAGTTAATCAGTTTTCGTAACGTTTTGCAATTAACATGGCCTAAACGTTCATGCCATAAATCATAAGACTCAAGCAAATAAGATGAATTTGAACTTTTATTTATTTCAACAGTCATTACATTCATCTTCTAAAGGCCCTCCGTGAGATAGCTTTTCCTACATACATTTCTCCTTTTCTAACTACAATTTTCCCAGAAACGGTTACACATTTGAATCCGTTCTTATCTAGGAGTGAAACAAAAATTAAGTTCCTACGTAACTCCAGAACATATAACACATTGTTCAGTGTCAAGACCTTGCCAGAAGTCATCCTTAGGCAAATTTTTCCTGTTCCCTCCACCTTAGCAGTAGCGGAGTTGGCCATGTAAAGAATTTCTTCTACTTGAGCTGGAGCAAATGATGAGAACAACTCTTTGTTTGCAGAAACATGGCATGTGGCACCAGAATCCATCCACCATTAGCGTGGATTCCCCACCAAGTTGCATTCCGTGAACATAGCACACAAATCATCATATTCTTTGTTGGACTCAATCATGTTCGCTTGGTCCTTTTTCTTGCCTTTCTTCGGGGCTCGAAAATCTGTGAACTTGTGGCCAATTTTGCCACAATTGAAGCATTTTCCCTTGAACTTTTTCTTGGGTTGATTGCTTCCATGTTCAACTTTCTTTTTTTTTCGAGTTGTTTTGGCCATCTTCTACAATATGTGCTCCACTCATTGTAGAATTTCCCTTTGACCTTCTTTCGAAAGCTTTATTGTCCTCTTCAATACGAAGTCGGACGATAAGATCTTCAACGATCATCTCCTTGCGCTTATGCTTTAAGTAGTTTTTGAACTCTTTTCACAAAGATGGTAGCTTCTCAACTATTGCTGCTACTTGGAAAACATCATTCACAATTAAACCTACAAAACAGTTTATGTGAGTTTTAAGAACATTTTTAATTTGTTCAACTACGGTATTTTTCAAAAATATACCTTCTGCTAGGAGATCATGTATGATGACTTACAACTCCTGTACTTGAGAGACAACAGATTTGCTATCAATCATTTTGAAGTCTAGGAACCGTGCAATAAGGAATTTCTTAATTCCCGCATCTTTCATTTTATATTTCCGTTCAAGTGCCCCCCACAGTTCTTTTG
>NW_025889300.1:0-1000 GCF_002878395.1 Capsicum annuum
AATTTTGTTTTAAAGAAAAAGATTACGCAATATCTTTTAATGTATAAGTATGAATTAATTGATTAAATATCTAAATTAATTTAATATAAATATTAACGTCCTAAATTTGCCTAAACGCGTGACGTGGATTTGCATAAATAAAGACTATCCCCGCCCAACGCCTCAAAAATAAAGATTTCACTATAATTATCATTTGTACAAAAGTAAGAATATAAAAAATATAAATACACAATTTAAAGTCTTCTTTAAATGTTTTTCCCGATAAATATTCTCGATAACCTATACAAACACTCGTAATAAAAATGTTAGTAATAAATAAATAATCAATAAATTGAGAAAGTATATATGTATAGAACGATATAATTTTTGTTAAAAAGTGTGGGCTCAAATCAGATTTTAGGTACGCCATGGCTACGAAGTGGTTGCTCAATTTATTGACCGTCCTAAATCGTCTTGCCAAGATACGAATCATAAAATCATTTGTGTTGTTATAAAAATTTCGTCATTGCCCAAATTTATTTATTTTATTACGTATTTATATACGCAATATCCATTTTTTATTTATGCAGGCCTCGGAAATTGATGGAGAATTTCTTCATCGGCCAAGTGTTAGCCTTTAATATAAATAATAACTTTATGAAATAAAGTCCCTCTTTTCATAATGGGGTGGCCTCAAATATCCAGACGGAGAGATAATTTCACTGGCCATGTTTAGTGTAGAATCATGTTTCTTATCTGTTGAATTAAATATAAAGGACAAAGTCGTCCTAAGCAGTCCAGCAAAATAGTAGCAGCTCACCCAAGAAAAATCATAAGATTATGCTAAGTCACTCCACAAGTAAAGTAATAACAAAAGAAATGCAACTTGAATATAGTAGCTAGCATAAAAAAACAATAATAAAATAGAAAAGCAAAAGGCATAAAAAATTAGCATCTAAATATAGCAAATTGTCTAGCATCCATGGAGTTTGTGGGTTTTAGAGAGAGAAGAAAAATGGAA
>NW_025889301.1:0-11392 GCF_002878395.1 Capsicum annuum
AAATGCAACTTTGAAATTTGAATAGAAGTCCAAAAAAACTAACTAGAATCCAATCTGATAGTCGAGGAAGGATCATGTAAGAGTGTTTCACAAAAGGCTCAGTCACACAATAAATAGCCTACAATGGTGCGCCACATGGTGTGGCCTTCTCGGTGCATTGATAACTTCCATTAATGGAGATACTCTAAGCTTCTATGTTGTGGAAGAGAAGAAGGAAATTAGAGTAATAGAGAGGAGAGAAAGCAATGTAGAAGAAGCTAGGAATATTGTTCCATTGAAATGATAAAAATATCTCAGTTAGTTACAAATACTAGTCTATAATTGCCTACTTATAGAAAAGTGATTCCGCCGAGTATCTTTAATTTTCTAACAAACTAACTAATTAGCATAACTTTACAAGCTTAATCACTAGTCTAAATCAACCATATTGTACTGCTAGCTACCTTTCACCACTCCTCAAATTGATTCTTTGATATATATCTTGTACTCCAAACATTTTCAGCAGGTACTCATTAAATGTTCTTCCTAGTCCTTTTGGTAAGTAGATTAGCCAGTTGTTCATTTTAGAAACCTGCCCAGTCCCTAGTATTCTTTGTCCAATCTTTCTCTCACAATATGATAGTCTATATCTATATTTTTGTTCCTCTAATGAAATATAGGATTAATAACAATTTGAATTGCAGCCTTGCTATCCCACTTTAGCTTTACTTTTGCTTCTATTTGGACCCCCAACTCTTTGAACAAACCAATCAACCATGTAATCTCTACTGAACAGAATGCCATACTTCAAAGATCAGCCTCAACTAAACTACTAGACACTATTTCCTATTTTTTTATTTCAAACAGATAAGAGCCCTTCTAAGCTTCACAAGATACTCTATGACTAGCCTTCTAGTCTGCAGACATGCACCCCGGTTCGAGTCACAATATGCAAGTAAATGATTTATTTTTTCAGCTGGCATTAGAAGATCCAATCCAAGACCTTGTTTTATATACTTAACAAGTGTGAGTATAGATTCAAGATATAACACCTTAGAATAGTACATAAATTGACTTAAGAGATGAAGAATAGATGAATGTTAGGTCTTGTCAAGTAGAGTAATCTCTCTATAAGTCTTATATATGCTCATGGATCTTCAAGTAGCTTTCTTGTTTTTATGTGTTTCCTTTTAATACAACTGTCAAACTCAATAGATGTCAACCTCTGATTCACTTTAAGTGGTGTGTACATTGGTTTCACTTTTCCTAAACCTGATTTAGATATTTATTCTAGGACATACTTTCTTTGACACATCATGATTCCTTTCTTTGATCTTCAAAATTTAATTCCCAAAGAGAATCTAAGATCACCAAGATCTTTAATCTTGAATTTAGTTTTCAATTTCTTTTTGGTATCACCTATTAGACTCTAGATCATCTCATGTAATTAGAAGATCATCCTTGTAAAGAGTGAATAATCATAGTGACTTTGTACAAATCCCATTAGTTGCTTTAGTGTCAGTGATGCAATTATTATCAACACATTGTGACAATAGGGCAGTGAATATACATGCAACAACAACTACTTTGTAAGTTGATATAATTTGTTCACTATTTTTGTTGAGCATCTTTATTATCTGCTGATATTGATCTTGAGTGAAGTATAAAATAGGTGCATTACCATTTGAAGAGGTTGAAGTAGTTTGTGTCTTATCTACAACATAAAAAAGAGCCACTACTTGTGTCATTTGTTCATGACCTCCTTTCACTCCATATACTGAGTGCCTAATGGTATTTTTCATCCTTAGATGAGTCATCTCATAGACTACCATAGGTATAACAAACCTAATTTTCAAAAGTATAGAACTACAAATATTTTATTTCCATATCATCTAGATACCTAATCAATTTGTAACAGTTCTCTCTAGTGCATCCTTTGAAGTGAAAATACTCACATTACATAGGCTCCTTCTTTATAGGGTTGTGCTGTCCTAGGCTTATTGAAATTGAAGAAACTCCTCTAGTAACTCTATTAAGTTGAGATATAGATGGAAAAACTACTAGACTCCTTTGACTCTATTTATCCATGATCAATGAGTAAGCCTTATTCACAGATGGAATTGGATAACCATAATAATCTGATCTCTAGATTGAGCATATAAGTCATATAACCCTATAAAAAACTGCACTCACCTCTAATAACCAAAATACAAAATAAACTTTACTGATTCTGGACATGGACAATTAGGACTGGGCATAAGAGCATCATATTCATCCCAAAAAGATCTTAAGTATAGAGAAATAATTGGCAACTGCCATAGTGCCTTGAGATAGTGTCTGAATTTACTTTTAAAGATGAAAGATTCAAGATCTATTCACCTTATAAAACTTTTTTGAGATAATTCCAAACTTTTTGAGCATTACATGTATACATTATGCTGCATAACAATATAGGCCTAATAATATTCATAACCCAAGATAAGACTATAACATTGCATTTCTCTCACAAATCATGCAACTTAGTTGGAAATTTATCCTTAGGATATCTACCATCTACAAACCATAGCTTGCTTTTCCCAAGCATACCCATTATCTTTGACCAACTCTATAAAGCATAAAAATCAAATTCTATTAATTGAATAGAGATGGGAGAACTACCAGGGGTACTGTGGGTTGCAAGTGTAGAACATGATAATGATTAATTATAGGAATTGTTCTAGTTGTTACAATAAATCTTTCATCAGTTTCACTTTCTGATGCCATTGATATAATTATCAAGCTTAGAGGAACTCATAATCTACTTAACACACTCTCAAAAATAACCTAGATCTAGCTATGATTCTAGTTACAATTTGGAGTTTCAATATTGAATTATTGAAATAGAGAAACTACTCAGAGGAATCACTATCTAAATGTAGCTTGTACTGGTACCATGTATAAATCTAGCATATGGGCCTAACTCAACTCCAAAATCTAGCTCATGAGGGAAGGCTTTCCCAAGTTTATATAGGCAAATGATCGGTCCGTTCTAAAAAAAATGTGTAGTTTTGATGATGTACAAATGACTACAAAAGACCATATCCGTAGATGTTCAAGGCAATAGTGAAGTTGGCACACATCTGGACAACTTTGTCGGTTTGTGTAACAAACTTGTAGGTGCTGCTTGTACTAATAAGGACACCTGGTCCAATGACATTTCCGCCCTAATCATCACTACTCTATAAAAGGAAAATATGCTTTTTCATTAAATGGTTTTTGCAAATCCAAAGAGTAAAGAGAATAAAAAGGAAAAAACTCCATATTCAACACCGCTCAAGTTCTTAGCTATATGAGTGTGCTTAAATAGAATAGTTCTTAAGTGAAGCTTGATTTGTAAATGAATTACTCAGCTTATAAGAGTAATGTACTTTTCTCTTTGTTTAGAGAGAGATTAGGTAGAGTTACTTAAGGTGGATATTGGCTAGAGTTAATCAATATCAGGGTGTGTCCTTGGAAGAGTTTCCAACATGATCTTATTGTAAAGTTATTACAAGTGAAAGGAACCTAGAGTTAGGTTCATTGAAAGTTGTAATCAAGAGTTTGATTATAGTGGATTTTGAGATACTTATGAGGGAAAGCCGTAGTTTTTCCTTCCTTGAGTAAGGGGCTTTCCATATTAAAATCTTTTCTTACTCTTCCTGCACTATCTCTTACTTTCTAGTTGGTGTATTGTGTTTTACCTATGATTAACTTTAAGGGACCTGATCCCTCACTGAGTGGTGCAACCCCCAAGGGTTCCAACAATTGGTATCAGAGTATGCTTACTCTAAAAGGTTCACACCTATAATGCCTTGGTTAGCATATTTGCTCCACGTAATTTAGAAAAAGAGCAATCTACCGCTAAACTACCAAGATTTAATAAGCACTATTATGGGTGGTGGAAAACCAAGATGTTTAACTTTATTATGGCTGATGATAGTAAACTTATGGATATAATTCTTGATGGTCCTCATGTTCCAGTTAAATAAGGCAAAGAAGGTGAAATGACAAGAATAGTAGTAAAAAGCAAGAATAATATAATAATGAAGATAGAAGGAAGATTGAGAAAAACTACAAGGCCAAGAAATTGGTAGTTTGTGGTATAAGGCTTGATGAATATAATAGGATCTCAGCTTGTGAAAATGCCAAAGAGATCTGGGATTGCTTGAGGACTGCACATAAAGGTACCACTGATGTGAAGGATTCTAAAGTGGACATGCTAACTACTAGTATGAAGTTTTCACCATGAAAGAAGGAGAAATAGTCCAAGAAATGCATGAAAAATTTACTTCTATTACTAATGAGCTTCATTTCTTGGGAGAAGTGATTCCAGTATACAAGCAAGTGAGGAAGATTGTTAGAGTTCTTCCTAACTATTGGGAAAGCAAAGTGGATGCCATAACTGAAGCAAGTAACTTAAAGACCCTCCCTATGGATGAATTGATTGAAAACCTAAAGACTCATGAGCTTAAGAAGCAGCAAGAGCTAGAGAAAAAGGAAGTTAAAAGAGAAAAATCTCTGGCATTAAAGGATTCAAAACATGGTTCAAGTAAAGATGATACTGATGTTGCCTATTTGGAAAATAGGATTGTTAGAGCCACGAAGAAGAAGAAGAAGAGTGGTCAGTTCCAAAGAAAATGATGCAACAGTAAAAAGGAAAACAATGTTGAGGTGTGTCACAAATGTGGGAGTCTTGAAAACTTTATCAAATATTGTCCAACGCCTAAATTTGGTTATTAAGAGTATCTCAAGACTGGAGGTGACAAGGGAAAGAATAAGGACAAGGTCCATGAAAATTCAAGAAGATAGACAACAGTTGAATATGCTGTAAAGTAAGCTTTGGCAGCATAAAGAGACTATTTCAGTTATTCAGGTGAAGATGAGAAGACTAGAGATGTTTCTGTGCTAGCGATGGAAGACAATCTAGTTATCTATGATTCCTTGGTGATGATAGGCGAAATTACGCGCCTATATCAATATATTTTGCCCATATTTTAGCCTAGTTTCGAGAACTAATTATCTATTTCGTACACTTTTAGTCCTTTTTCCTGTAAAGGAGCTAACAAATGTGATTAGGAAAGTTTCAGGTATAAATGATGCAAAATACAGCAATTTATGGCTTACTTGACGCAAAAGAAAGCTCACAAACGAGATGGAAAGGAGCTGGACGCATAAAGGACTAAATCTGCTGCATGGAAAATCTGTCCCGGGCTAAAACAGCATTTCTGAAGACTTTGGGACTTACAGACACAAAGCTGGATTTTTGCCATAATACATTAACCTAGTGCAATTAGGTTATGTGTTTCATCATTCTATTTGGATTATAATTTTGTAACCTTACCCTAGTACAATTGGGTCAAGGATTTCATTAGTATATTAGGATTTGGTTATTTATTTTATTAGTTTAGGAGGAGTAGGATAGGAGTATTATAAATACCCTATCATGTTAGAGATTTTAAAAAGGAGGGGAGACATTCTGACAATTCATTCATCTCCTTACAATTAAGACATCTTCCTACAACCCATTCTCAATTCTTCATTCTTCTACTCTTAAATTCCACAACAAGAGAATCGTTACTTGCTACGGAATCACTAAAACCACACGCCAAACACCTACTATTCACGCCATCCACCATGCAAAACGTGATATCCTTCGCATTCATGGGTAACTAAATCTCTTAGTTGGGGTTATGGAAGCCGAATGAGTTACTATCTATAGCTATGAGTTTGTGAGTTCAAGACAAGTATATTGCTTATATCATTATTCTCTTCATCTTAAATCTACATTCTTTGCGGTTCAAACACAAGAACACGCCATTCTAACATCTAACCTGTTCGAGAGAAAGGTTATTTGTCTAGAAAAGAAGACGCATAGACCAACGCCAGTCTAACATCTGACTTGTTCGAGAGAAAAGTTATTTGTCTGGAAAAGAGATAATGTCAAGGTAGTAGGACACCCTTTCCTATTAAAAAGCTAGTGCCGTACCTGGACTAACTTCTTGGAGAATTCGTACCGTTAGTCACGCTTTAAGCTCGAGAGAGTTAAAGTGAAATAGTCCTTGTTTAGGTCGAGAGACGCTTGGATTTACCATCGACTACAATTCTCTATAAGCAATTACATGTCAAGACTCTACACACTCATAGCCAATAGAGACGTATACCTCAGAAGGTGGACATAACCCCAACGCCTCAATTCTCATTGTTTACAACACACGTGACAATCTCTCTTTATTTTGCTATTTTCAGTTCTTACATTCTTGTTTTGGTTACATACTACAATCCCCCCTTTCCTACGAGACTTGCACTAAAAGTCTAGTAATTTCTCTTGCTTGTTGGCCAAGCTATTCTCTGTGGGATCGATACCCAACCCAGGTTGGGTTCTATATTTGCTAACGACCGCTTTACACTCTCACGAGAGCTGTAGATTGAGCGTTATCACTTGGTTGTATTCATGGAAAATACAAAAGACAAAAATAAAAGAAGGTAACTCTTTCAGCTATTAAGGAGTGTCTAAATAATTACACTGCTGGAAAGATAAAAAGGCTTGCTAGTGTCTTGATTGACTCTATATGTGAACTGGGTGCTGAGAAAAATTATTTAGCAGGGAAATTACAAAATCAATAATATGAATTGATTAGCTTAACGCTTCAGATATTTGAAACTGAAGAAATGGTCACTAAATTGAATTTTGAAAATCTGAATTATATGAGTCAACTAAGAAGGTAAATGATGTAGATGGTAAAGGGAAGATAGAAGCCTTAAGGCTTCAAATTGATATCGAGGAGAAATTGAAGGCTTCACAAAAACACCTTATGTCAGCACTTCATAAGAATAAAAAGTTAGAAAGGGACTTGGTCCGTTTGAAAGAAAAGTTTAACAAGTCTCTTAGATGGACTGCTTCTTCACAGATCCTTTCTAATTTGATAATTAAGGTGTTAATGGTGGTATATGTCTCGTCTATTAAGGAGAATTCCAATCTATGAGTCTAAAGGAAAGGCTGTTCATGATGATAGAAACAAAAGGCACAAACTCCTGTGCACTTACTGTAGGAGAGATAAACATTTGAAAGAAAGATGTTAGCATTAGCTGAAGGCTAAATTAAGGAATACTGAATACATTCAGTAGGAGAATGCATATACTAAGGGATTCAAGTCTCTCAAAAAGATATAGAGGAAGCTATCATTTCCTAGATATGCTAAAAAGAATTTGATCACACCTTTATCCTCCTACCGGGAACTCAAATTTAAGTGTGTTCCCAAATCCAACTTGTGATCATGATTCTAGGAATGGGAAGAATAGCCCGTTGATTGAAAGGGTTTAAATCTTAATAATAAAAGTTCTGAATATGTCTTCTCTCTCTTAAGACTCTTCAAGATGGAGGTGTCTTATTTTGAAATAGATGATTTCAAGGAGCTGGTCCATGGAAATCCATCTTAGAAGAAGAAGCTTTAGTAGAATGAATAATATGTGAGTCTGTGTCATTCTAAAAAATTGGCTATGTTTATGAGGTAGGTATGCTTGGTAAAATAGGTGCATATTGGTCTAGCTCAATATTATAGCTTTGTAGGTATACACCCAAGGGAACAACTTTAGAAGTAGACAAATATGGCAAGCACAAATTTAAAAATTCATCCAAGGGAGAGGGAACTGGTCCCATCTCTCAGGCTATTACCTATACAAGATGCTCTAATAATAATCATAAAATGCTATCTAAATAGGCCTTATGTATTTTTCTCCTCTGCAAAAGAAATTAGTTTTGTTTTATAAAATTAAGGGTCACATTTTGTATGTTTAGACATGTCATTTCAAAATTTGCTTTTTGTAACAACTGAAACCTCTATAAACCACCATATTAGATCTTCACTCATTTTCCTTAAACAATTTTAATTTATTATCTAAAATCGATTTTCCTCTCCAACCCAACTGGTCCTATTTTATCTCTCCCACCCTCAGTGTCAAATGGATGATGATTCTACCTCCTAAAACTAAGCTAAAAGTTTTGAGATAGAAAACAATCTACAAACTTAGGCTGAACATTCCTAATACACTAATAATTTAATAAAAAAAGTCATATAAAACACTATCTTGAGTCTCCAACCAGAAACTGAGTGAACTTTACCTACCGAGTCATCATTATAAGATTTGAAACCCCTAAATGAGTTAGTTCCCGTTGAGCCTTCCTTAACCTTAGAAAGTTGTGCTCAACCAATCATGGTTAAGGATTCCAATTGGGGCTTTAAGTCACCATCAAATAGGAAATGTCTCAAACTAAGATTTCTCACTCCTCAGAAAGCTCAAAAGTACCTGAAAATTCCCAGATCCCTAGGTTTCCAGAAAAAACTAAAAAAGGTTGATACTTCTAAAAATTTGTAAGAACCAACCTCTTCTACTCTCTTAAATTCAAACCTTATCTTTTCTTAGTTATTTGGTGAAGAAATACCTATAAAAAGTTGATCTTTCCTGCAATAAGAACTGGGTAGGTGAAAATTTTATTTTGCTTGCATATGACACCAAGGAAAGCTCTGGTAATGAAAAAGAATAGGAATTAAGTTATAAGGATGGATAAAGTGCCTCTGAGATGGTCTATAAAGAAGCTAAGGGAAAGTACAAGAAATGAGAAAATAGTGGACTCTGAGGTGAAAGTGTCAAGATCTTACTCCACTTGAGGGTATGAGATGAAATTGCTAGTAGATGCAATGAAGAAGAGTATGACTTCCACTATGAAAAGAAGAAGGCTCATGAAAACTGGTGCAATAAAGGAAACAAAGGATATTAAAGTTGTGGAGATTGAGGGAAGGGATGACATGAGTTCAGAAGATACTGTGATTCCAGAGGAAAGAAGAAATGGGGTTCATGTTGCTGAGAGGTTTAGGTCCTCTTAGTTAATGTTTGGTACCTAAGTTGTAATGAAGCAGAGACACATAACTATTAAGAAAAGGAAAGACTCTGCGGGACCTGATCCCAAAAAGAGAAAAACTGATGACGAAGGTGATCCTAAAAGAAATAAAAATAATAATAAAAAAAAAGACATGTCCAGAGAAAGAAGGATTGGGAACCTGAGAAAATAGAAGGTTCTGCCTGGGAAAGTGTTTGATCCAAAAATATATGAAAAACCAAGGATGGTAGAACTGGTAGAGTATGTGAGGTTAGGGTTGGTTTCACCTACTTGAAGAACCAACTCCTGATGTCCTTGAAGGTAAGGTCAGGGATTTTTATTACAACATGAAATTCTCAAAAGATGGGTTAAGTTTGAATATCTAAGTACAAGGAAATCCTATCAAACTAGATGAGGAGATATTAGGTAGAATTTTTGATGTACCTGTTGTAGGTGTGAAAACTATGGTAAATCAATAGCCTACTACTGAGGTTATGATTGAAGAATCAAAGGTAAGAGGAAAATCAACAGTTGTAGTGAAAAAAAGTTCCTAAAAAGTGATTATCAGCTAGTATTTGAGTTTATCATCAAGGTCCTATTGTAAAGGTTCAAAAAAAGAACAATTGCTTTAAGTGTTGACCTGTTCTTGATTGAATATTTGAGAAAGTTTGAATGATAAGTCTTTCTTCTCTAATGATATAGTGTATGCATAAAGTGATTCACGAAAAGGAAGGCAAACATGGAATGCCATATGGATATCTCATTAACAAGGTGTTTGAATATTATGGTATGGATGGGACTAAGGGAACAATTGGAATAGCCAAGCAGATGTTCAGTCTGACAACTCTTGTGGAGAATAAATACATAAAGGGCAAAGCTAGATTGGTGTCTCAAGTACAGAAGTTACTAGCTATTCAAGAGAAGTTGGGAATGGAAATGGAGGATTTAAAGATGTAGTTGAGTGCCAAAGAAGCTGAAATAGTGCACCTGAAGTTGCAAAATCAAAAGTTTTCTTCTGAAGGACCAGGTTCCATTGATGACCTTACAACTAAAAATGCTAAACTCAAAGAAAAATGGTAGATTTGACTAGTAAAGTTCAAGAATAGAAAATTGAAGTGAAGATACTCACCAAACAATTATTGGATGGCCACATTATGGAAAATACAAGAATGGAGATGCTGGTTAAGTCCTTTTCTCCCAAACATCCCTCTACCTAAGCCCTGTTATCCATTCTCCCTCATCAACCCTATTTCACTTTCTCATATTAATTCTTATATTATCCTTTCAAGACAGTTGTTTTATGTTTATTATTTTAGCGTGATGAACTGGGGTAAACTTTTACTAATAAATGTTCTATTTGTGGGCCTCATCTGTTTCTACCTTATAAATGTTCTTTATGGTAGTGTTTCCCCAGTGTCCATGAGTTAATCAGCCTGCACTTATCTTTACTCTTGGTTTACTGTTAATCCTTTTCAATGATGCCAAAAGGAGGAATACTGACTTCATATGTAAGGCCGAGATTTGTGTATGCTCATGTGTGGCGCATGTTGATAGGGAGAAGTATGGTAAGGCACAGTGTTAGGGGGAAACAAATGTGCTCAGAGTTTTTACTGCAAATAACAATAAGGGACTAGATCCCTGTGTTCCATAATGGGGGAGGCATGATGATAAGGGGAATATTCATCTTCAGAGTGGTAATCACACTGGTTAAATATGATAAATGTGCATTGATGAGCAAATCTTTGTGGTTGGTTTGTCATCATCAAAAGAGGGAAAATTTCTATATGTAGTTTTGATGATAAGTTGATGACTACAAGGGACCAGGTCCTTGGATGTTCGAGGCAACAATACAGCTGTTACATATCTGCACAACTTTTTCCATTTGTGTAACAAACAGGCAGGTCCTTCTTTGGACACCTAGTCCGATAATATTTAAACCCTAATCATCACTCCTATATAAAAGGAAAAATGTGCTTCTTCATTAAATGGTTTCTGTAAATCCAAAGAGTGAAGAGAGGAAAAAGGTAAGAACTCTACATTAAACACTACTCAAGTTCTTAGCTGTATGAGTGTTCTTAAATAGAAATAGTTCTTGAGTGAATCTTGATTTGTAAATGAATTAATCAGTTTATAAGAGTAATGAACTTTTCTCTTTATTTAAAGAGAGCTTAGGTAGAGTTACCTAAGATGGATATTGTTTAGAGTTAATCAATATTAGGGTATGTCCTTGGTAGATTTGCTAAGACCCCACACCAGTAAGATGGGGATTCATCTGCAGCCAGAATAAAAAATTTTATGAGAATGAACCCTCCAGAATTCTTTGGTCGGTAATAGGTGAGGACCCACAGTTGTATCTAGGTGAGGACCCACAGTTGTATCTAGAAGTGAGCATACTTATCCGCTTTGTAGAGAGTGTCAAGAATCATCTAGGTGCATGCAAAGCTCATAGTTAGGTATGTTTTGGGTGCGGTAAGCCAGGCCACAGAATGCAGGAGTGTAGAGTGTTAGCTCATAAAGGTA
>NW_025889302.1:0-2311 GCF_002878395.1 Capsicum annuum
ACCCATCCTATTTCTCTTCCGCCATATAGAATGGCTACTGTAGAACTAAAAGAGTTGAAAGAACAACTAGCAGATCTTCTAGATAAAGGTTTTATCCATCCTAGTGTTTCTCCCTAGGGTGTACCTATACTTTTTATGTGAAAGAATAATGGTTCCTTTCGTATGTGCATAGATTAATGCCAATTGAATAAGGTCACAATGAAAAATAAATATACTCTTCCTAGGATTGATAATCTTTTTGACCAGCTTCAGGTTGCTAGGTGTTTTTCAAAGATAAACCTTCGTTTGGGATACCATCAGTTGAAAGTTAGAGATTCAGATATTCCCAAAACAACTTTTCAAACAAGATACGGCCATTAGGAATTCTTAGTCATGTCCTTCGAGTTGACTAATGCCCCTGCAGCTTTCATGGATCTAATGAATAGGGTCTTCCATCAGTTTCTAGAGCTGTTCATCATAGTTTTCATTGATGACATCTTAGTTTATTCTAAGAGTAAGGAGGACCATATCAATCACCTTTGAATTATCCTTTAGATACTCAGAGATCATAAGCTATATGCAAAATTCTCCAAATATGAATTTTGGCTAAGTGCTATTGCTTTCTTGAGGCATATTGTGTCTAGTCGCCTGATTAAGGTGGATCCCCAAAAGGTTGAGGCAGTGAGAAAATAATAGACCCATGAATCCAATAGACATTCGGAGCTTCTTAGGTTTGATAGGGTACTACAAGAGGTTTGCATATAATGAGTTATAGGTCCTACTGTATATCAACTGAAATATCTTTGAATTAGCTTTCCAACGATACCAATTTTGCCTTAATCCAATACTACAAGGGAGTCGTGCATTTTGGGAAGAAAGATAAACTGAGTCCTCGTTACATAGGGTCATACTATAGTTTGAGAATGATATGGGGAGTTGCGTATGAGTTAGAGTTGCCTTCAAATTTGGATTCTGTTTATCCGGTATTTCACATATCAATGTTGAATAAATGTATTAGAGACCATTCATTGGTGTTGCCTATTAAAGAAATCAAATTGATAGACTCCTTATCCTTTGAAGCAAACCCCATGACAATCTTGGATCGCCAAGTTAGAAAATTAAGAAGCAAAAACATAGCTCAGTTAAAGTGTTGTAGAGAAACCAGAAAATTGAAGAAGCTACTTGGGAATCAGAAGATGACATGCGAGCTAGATACCCAAACATATTTGATCCTGTGAATGACGAAATAGAAGGTACAATCTCTATCTTAGTTTTGTATACCTTAGTATGCTTGAAATCGTGCTTGTCTTTGTTTCGTGCCATCATTCGGGGACGAATGATCCCAAAGGGGGGATAATGTAACACCCCATAAAATTTGTGCATTTGTTATCTTCTAGTTGTATGCTTTATACTTTAAGTACCGCAGGATATTTATTATAATGCAAATCATAGTCTTAGGTGTATTTAAGATACCCCAAAACTCTTTTCATTCCCATCCAATGATTTTTGTTGGGATTACTCGTGTACCGACTCAACTTACTAATAGCACATGGAATGTCTAGTTGTGTACAATTCATTATATATATTAAACATCCTAATACTCTTACGTACTCCAATTGTGAGTCACTTTCGCCTTCATTCTTTTGAAGTGCGAAGCTCAGATCCAATGGAGTCTTGGCAATACTAAATTCTAAATACTTGAATTTGTCAAGTACTTTTTCGATATAATGAGATTGTTATAATGCCAACCCTTGTGGATTTCTACGGATTCTTCTTTCTAAGATCACATCTGTAACTCCAAGATCTTTCATATCAAACTTGCTCTCGAGCATTCACTTTGTGGCCTTTATGTGAGAAATTTCTCTACTGATGATCAACATATCATCTTCATATAAATAAACAATGACTTGGTGATTTAGAGTGTCTTTAATATGAACGCACTTATCACATTTATTTATCTTGAACCGTTTGCCAACATGGTTTAGTCAAACTTTATATGCCATTGTTTAGGCGTTTGCTTTAGTCCATATAGTGACTTTAAAAGTTTACACAAAACCCTCGGTTTGTTCTATATAGATTTCCTCCTCCAATTCTCCACTCAGGAATTTTGTTTTTACATCCATTTGATGGATTTCAAGACCATATACCGCCGCCAAGGCAATTAATATTCGAATCAACATTATCCTTGTTACTGGTGAGTATGTATCAAAGTAATCAAGGCCTTCTTTCTGTTTGAAGCCTTTTACTACATGTCTTGCCTTGTATTTGTCAATAGTACCATCTACTTTCATTTTTCTTTTGAAAATACATTTAGAACCTAAAGGTTTATTTA
>NW_025889303.1:0-8735 GCF_002878395.1 Capsicum annuum
AAAAAAAATCTTAGAGGCATGAAGCATCTAAAAATAAGTTCCAATACAACTGAAAAAATTCGAAATGTTTTAGTTTGCAATACAACAGTTAAATTAATAGGCCATAGTATTTTAGTTTGAAAATTACATTTGAATTTTGGGTTATGTTATGATGCATTATTTAAAATTCCAACTATTCATACATCAACGAAATATTTACGGCCACACAAGTTCTACGTAATACATTAAAATCACATTTTGCAATATTTAGAGACAAGAGTTCGCAATAAGGCAGATAATATTCGTGGTTTACGCCTACTTAGGATTGATACTAATTTCTTACTTGTGACAATAATAAATTGTATCAAACCAAAAAAATCTTCATGCTTCTCATGTCCATGAAAAATTAAAATGTATTCAATTACAAACAAACGTTGAATCAACAATTATGGCTACACCGAACATAGATTGAGTCAATATTTACGACTATACGTCAATCAAATTTTTTCACTATTGTTGATTCAATTAAAAAAATTGATTTCATCAATATTGTCATACTCTTCGCATCAACTAATTTGGTTCACTGTTGTCCTGTCATATTTATACTCAAAGTATGAACACAATTTATTACATCAACAACTATCGATTATAAGTCATTAAGTTGAGCTCACTATTATCGACACGATTTAGATAATCAATTGAATATTCAATCATGCTATTTTTTGTTACAGACACGGAATCTACATGTAAAATATTTCCCCTTAATTTGTGTGTTAATTTAAATAAATAAATGAATAATTAGGATCCTTAATGATATACCTAAATAGAGCATCAGTAAAAATAATAATGCATGTCAAGTAGGACTGAACGCTATTGCAGCAACTTGGTCAAACATCAACTTTAGATTTCATAAGTCCCGAGTTCAAAACTGTAGTTTCCCATTATTTTTTTTAATTAATCTTTTCAAGGTGGTTCCGCAATGTTTTCAACTCCCAAAATATTACCTTTAGTTATTTAGAGGGAAGCTAAAAATATCTCTTTATAAGCAACACTATCCTCCACAATACACTATAGAATCTCAACCAAAATCTTATTCTTCTCCCCACACCACCAAAGAAAATGACAAGGTTCAATCAAGTAAATCTCAACCCTAATGCTCCCTTGCAAGAATTCGTTATTACGTTGAACATAACAGACGTGACACATGAAGAAATGGTAATTTCTAATTTTTTCCATCATTAAGGATTTTATGTTTCTTTATTACTTTTATTTAACTTTTGTTCTCTTTTAAATATGAGTAACTCGTCCATCTTTTCCCCCCTTTTTAGTGCATACCACTAGAGGCAAGTACATATTTCCCCATCGGCCTAACGCCAGTAACCATTAGTCATTTTGGTAATGAAAAGTCGTATAGTCCTAAAGTATTCTGCGAGCATCGGGATAGGCGGAAGATATATGATGGGTGGAGAAATTTCATCTGTTATGGGGGTATTCGAGAAGGAGACGTTTTGGTCTTTTTGATCACCTATAGTAATGGAAGATCTTTCTTCTTAGATGTTAAACATGTAATCCCTGTGTGAAGTATTTTTCATATTATGAATTGGTTTGAATGTCTTTTATTATTAAACTTCTATCTCTACTCTTTAGTTTATTTTCAATTTCCCTTAATAACTTTTAATTGTCCTTTAATTTTGCTATTGAATGTCCGAAAACTGTAAAATAAGTCATCTAGATTTACCAAACAAATCTTTTTCTAGATTTTGAATGAGAAAGGTAAGAAAAAACCTGTAGGCAGGTTTGGCTAAATTTTGGATGGGACTTGGCAAAGGCAAACAATAGAGACCCTTGTCAATGACAGCATACAGATCTCTCTCCTGGTAGGATGGAGATGGTGTACACATCTCTCTCCAGAGAGCATATCTACAATCTTGCCAAAAGTGAGATCCATCACAACATGGACATGGATCATCAAGATAAGATTTCCAACCACCAAGTTCATGTTTATTCCACGATGCCATAGTAATAAGTAAACTAAAATAAAAATCTACCTAACACAAGAAATAAAAGAAAACTAAAAACAAATATTTACAAGTTTGAATTCAAGCTAGTAGGCTAAAATTCCAAACCAACTCAAATCGCCAAATTGTTTCCCAAAAACGACGTCATTTTTGATAACGCTAAAATTACACTCTTGAATGGGTGTAAGTGATCGTAGTCAATATAAAACCCAACTAGGTTGGGGTCGAATCTCACAGGGAATAATGTGAGTGGCGATTAAACTAGTTTGAAACTAAAGCTACAAGTTAAATTCAAACAAACAATATAAAAAGATAAAATAGGGGTTTTGGACATTAGCAAATAATTTTTGGTCACTTTAATTTCAGTGTTTGTCAATCAAGAGTTTATGAAATAACCAGAATTATGTTCACTAGAGCTTACAGTACATGACAGATGCTAAAGGTGACTCAAGATTCTCACAGTGGTTAGGATGACAAGCTATCATTATCGATGATATGCTCGAATGTCTCTAGACCTATTCAAGTGTCTAATTTCCTAATCCTCTTGGACTTAGGGAATCGCTACTCACTATCCAGCTTTTACCTCAGGTTAATCAACCTTGTTACAATGCTGATTATTAAACGAAGTCTTTTTGAGTCCCTGTTGATAATTCACTTCCTACTGTTTATGATTTCTTTCTTAAGCAAATCAAAGTAGGTGAGCCTACTGTTTGAAACCAGCAGACTTTAATTATAATCTCAGAATTATTAAGAAATCCTAACACCTCTTAAATCTTGAGCATTTAACACCTTATCATAACCTAACCCTAGATCCCATAATCCAGATTAAAGGTGTTTAGCCACTCATGATGCAAGAAACAAATATGCAAATTGAATTTATAACTGAAAGGATTAACTTACAATGATGAAGAAAATTAAAAGTATACTTTGAATTGAATCACAAGACAAAACTCCAAAATATTGGTTTTTGAGAGAGAGAGAGAAATATCATATATTTTATCTTGTAGGATATGTCCAATCCTTAATGATCAAATGAAAAAAAAAATATAAAACAAGGCTTTAAATAGTTAACCATAAATAAGGAAATAAAATTAAAGTTTAGATTTTCTTCAGAATAGATGACGGCGCTCGTGACGGCCTATCAGGAGTTTGACGGCCTATCACGAACGTCGTCAATTTCTCTGTAAGTTTAGCTTTTGCTGCCTAAGGTTGACAACGACGGTGACGCCTTATCATCATCTTGACGGCGTGTCATGAATGTCATCACAAAACTTCCTGTAACTTCCATCTTTTGTTTAAGGTTGACAACATCCTTGACAGCCTATCACCAAGCTGACGACATGTCATGGATGTCGTCAACCACACTTTGTTATTTATTTGCTTCCAATTTCATGTTTTTTTCTTTCTTTATTTGTGCTTCCCCTTCTTCTCTACTTATACTGCAAAGTAAACTAATAAAAAATGACTAAAGTTGCTCAAGACTTTGCAATTATTTAGAGTTAAAAGTTGTAACTGTGTTAGCATGGGCTCACACATCAACACCCTCAACTTAAACAATTGCTTATCCTCAAGTAACCAAAACATAACCAAGAGTATACAAAGTACAATTTGGCAGCTAACTACTCATATCAGTTCAGAATACATGCACCATCTCCAAGGTCAGTCAAATTAAGAGCAACTGTATCTATTATTGAAAACACCCATGCAACTCACGAGGATTAAGATATGGCAAGAATTTTAGCAATAACAACCCAGCACATACCCAAATCACACTATCCAAATAAGGCAGTGATTAGCAACATACCTAATGTGCCTTCACAATAAAGAAATCCCTTTTTTACTCATGTCAGAATTTGCATACATAAACACAGGGATAAACACAAAACTCACTCTCAGAACGAAGTTCCAACATTACACATCAAGTGCCATAGGCTTGCCCTTATAATCAGTACCCAAGTCGCCAGATAGGTCAGTTAGGATCACTATAGGGCTTTTCTTAAGCTTGTAACGTAGGCTAGAGGCTGGTATGTTATTCATGGATATTTCATACTGACTATGACTCCTTGACACTACACTAAACTCTTGGAGTTTCAACTCCCAACCTTCTTTTCTTCCTCTTTTTTATTGATCACACATGCTCAAGAAGGATGCGGTCTTTTCAATTATCACATTATCTTTTTATCATCTTTTACACAACTTTCTCATTTTTTATTCCTTTTTCACCGCACCTAACTTTTTATTCTTTTCTTTTATTCTTCCTCTCTTCATACTCATTTTGTGTCACGCACCCCTATGATAGCCACCCTTAACTTAGGCTATTTCCCTAAGTCAAGGTGCGCAGTATCCAAGGAGGACCAGGGATAAAACAGGTTCATTTGATGTAAATGGGAAGGTGAGAGGTATCATAGAAAGAAATAGGATAATTAGGCTCAAAATAAGGATCAAGAGATATTATGCACATAGGGAAGATCATTTTGGATAAAGTGGGCTAAAATAAAAAACGGCCTATGATCCTTTCCTAACTCCTATCCTATAACCATGGCAAGACTAACAGGACAAGTTCTAGATTCAACACACAACGGGAACTGAGTAAGACCTTACACACACAAGGCACACAAGTATCTTGCATATCACTACTTATCCAGTTCATGCACTTGTTTAACAAAGGTTATTCAGTTGCCAGACTAATGCCACAAAAAGATACATCGTGGTCATAAATGAATGCAATTCATATAGTAATATATCAGACCAATGAAGAGGTGCTCAAAAATCATAAAAATAAGTTAACTACCTTAGTTACTTGTATTTCTCCTAGTCAACTACAACACATCACAAAACAAGTGCAATACGCCTAAACATACCGGCTCTACTAGGAACAAGACTCCAGGGAAAAGAGGCACGACAAAAAAAACCCTAGGAGGACATCAACACCCACAAGTAGCCCCAACACCCTCAACTTAAAATCATGCAATGTCCCCAATGTGTCAAACCAAAACAAGAGAGTTAGAAACATACCTGTGGCACCATAGGTGTAAGAATCTGATGTCAATCACATAATACAAATATAAACAACAAAATACCTTGGGTTGCCCCTAAGAAGTGCCTAATTTATTATCGTGGCACGACAATATCCAGTCATCCTTTATCCCTCCACTTTGACGATTTAAATTATTGGCCCATCTTTTGATCTTTACTTTTTTTAGGTCTGTTAGGTAAATGTGAGGGCATGATAAGGAATGTTCTACCACGCCACTTCGAAGACTTGAACCGCTTTCCTAATTTTGTATTGAACTTTCGTGTGTGTTCATTGGGCAACGATGAGGATCTTAAAAAACCACTAAATAGATATCGATCTTTAAGCTTCTTGGCCTTTAAGACTGGGGTTATAGTATACCCTTTTGGAAAGATAAACTCCAAAATGTAAGAATTTTTCTCCTCATTTTCAAAATTCATCATTTGCTTGGGTGGTTTGACTTTCATCACATCCACCAAGCATAATGTTGAAAAGTGGTTTGAATGAGGACGGACTCTAAATTCTGGAGTAGTGTCTTTATTAGTATCTTTACCCCAAAATGGACTAGAGTCTTCACAAGGATTGTTCTTGATTTCTTCTTTCAATTCTAGTACCATTTCCTTATCTTTGGCATTTTCGTTCATGAATGGTTTGGTTGGTTGGGAAATTTCAAATGAAAGATCAACATCAAGCTCATCATCAGTATAGGATTCTTGCTCCTCATCTTCACACTCTTCCATTATGTTAAATGATTCCATAGACAAGATATCATCTAAACATAATATAGAAGAATGCTTTGAATAATTGACCTCTATATCCATTTCCTCATGAATGATCGGCTTCATGTCTTGACGCATATGACATACGATATCATATATTTTTTTCTGGAGATCACACATTCATTGAAATATAGCTTCAACACCACTCTTACCAGTGCTTCTTCTTCCTTTTCTTGACCATAAGACCTATCAAACTCATAAGAAGAACTAGAATTTAGGTTAGCGCAATAGGGGGAGGGGGCATTTGGGAAATCACTCCAATGTCCATCTCGACCACCACATAAAGAACAATCATACTCTTGGTAAAATGGAGATGGTGCACACCTCTCTCCGGAGAGCATATCTATAATCTTGCCAAAAGTGAGGTCCATTACAATATGGACACGGATCATCAAGATAAGATTTTCAACCACCAAGCTCATGTTCATTCCACGATGCCATAGTAATAAGTAAACTAAAATAAAAATCTACCTAACACAAGAAATAAAAGAAAACTAAAAACAAATATTTATAAGTTTGAATTCAAGCTAGTAGGCTAAAATTCCAAACCAACTCAATACGCCAAATTATTCCCCGACAGCGACGCCATTTTTGATAACACTCAAATTACACTCTTGAATGGGTGTAAGAAATCGTTGTCAATATAAAACCCAACTAGGTTAGGGTCGAAAACTACAAGAAATAATGTGAGTGGCAATTAAACTAGTTTGAAACTAAAGCTACAAGTTAAATTCAAACAAACGATATAAAAATATAAAATGAGGGTTTCGGAGATTAGCAAATAATTTTTGGTCACTTTAATTTCAGTGTTTGTCAATCAAGAGTTTATGAAATAACCAGAATTATGTTTACTAGGGTTTACGATGCATGACAGATGCTAAAGGTGACTCAAGATTCTCACGGTGGTTAGGATGACAAGCTATCTTTATTGATGATATGCTCCAATATCTCTCGACCTATTCAAGCGTCTAATTTCCTAATCCTCTCGGACTTAGGGAATCACTACTCACTGTCCAGATTTTACCTCAGGTTAATCAACCTTATTACAACACTGCTTATTAAATGAAGTCTTTTCGAGTCCCTGTTGATAATTCACTTTCTACTATTTATGATTTCTTTCTCAAGAAAATCAAAGTAGGTATGCCTACTGTTTGCAACCAGCAGACTTTAATTATAATCTCAGAATTACCAAGAAATCCTAACACCTCTTAAATCTTGAGCAATTAACACCTTATTATGACCTAACCCTAGATCCCATAATCCAGATTAAAGGTGTTTATCCATTCATGATGCAAGAAACAAATATGCAAATTGAATTCATAACTGAAAGGATTAACTTACAATGATGAAGAAAATCAAAAGTATACTTTGAATTGAATCACAAGACAAAACTCCAAAATATTAGTTTTTAAGAGAGAGAGAGAGTGAGAAATATCGTATATTGTATCTTGTAGGATATGTCCAATCCTTAATCATCGAATGAAAAAAAACCCTAAAACAAAGCTTTAAATTGTTAACCCTAAATAAGAAAATAAAATTAAAGTTCAGATTTTCTTCGGAATAGATGATGGCGCTCGTGATTGCCTATCAGGAGTTTGACGGCCTATCACGGACGTCATCTGCTTCTCTGTAAGTTTAGCTTCTGCTGCCTAAGGTTGACGACGACGGTGACACCTTATCATCATCTTGACGGCGTGTCATGAATGTCATCACAAAACTTTCTACAACTTCCATCTTCTGTTTAAGATTGACGGTATCCTTGACAGCCTATCACCAGGCTGACGACGTGTCATGGATGTCATCAGCCATACTTTATTCTTTATTTGCTTCCGATTATATGCTTTTTTCTTCCTTTATTTGTGGTTCCCCTTCTTCTATACTTATACTGCAAAATCAAAGTAAACTAATAAAAAGCGATTAAATTTGCTCAAGACTTTGCAATTATTTAGAGTTAAAAGCTGTAAATGTGTTAGCTTAGGCTCACACATCAGTTATCACACTATTTGGGAGATTAAGATGCTGAAAGATAAAGTGAGGGACCTTAATCAGTATGTGAAATAACTTAAGCGAGATCTGTGGGATTTGAGGCATCGTTTCTACACCTATATATGAGAGGTTAACAATGAGAAAATTGAAGAAGATGGTGAGACTGCTGAGGGTGTTGATCCAACTGCTTAGGTTGTTGTTTATTTATTTTCTTTTTTGGTCTTTTTAACTGAAGTATTTTTTTCCGGTGTATGTTTGTTCTTCCAGTTCCAATTAACAAATGGATGTCTTCTTTTCATAGTACACTTGCCTTAACTTTATGCAAACAACAGACCACACAATTTAATTGAAGGACTAGCGATTCATACAAATTATAGAATATTTTAGATATAAATCATGGATTATGTGTTGAACATATTTAACATTTCTTAGATTTACCTGAAGAAAATTTTACAAAAAAAAGGCTTCTATCTGAATCCCATACAACTTCATTTCTTATTTTCACTATTCGGGTATATGAAAAGTTGTCCAAATCCATCTATTTCTAAGCACAACTTTGGACTGAACAAAGTAATATTTTGTTGGAGCCAATTACTCCTCATCAAACTTATTACAAAAATAAATGCCTTTTCTATACTTTCATAATGAATTGCAACTAACAAATAATATGCGTCCAACACAAACTCACTCCAAAAAGAGCACTGAAATAAAAGACTATGAATATTCTGTTTGATGCTTCAATTGAATCTATTAATGTCCAAATCTTTAACTCAAAATGTCCTATTGTCCACGCACAACTTGAACAAAGTATTAAAACATGATCGTACGTTGGATGGCTTAATAAATACATTGATGAATAGATTTTCACCTAATAGTCTTCCTAAATTGAACTAGGGTATAAAAATTAGCTTTAAATTATACTTGAACATGGGAGAAGAAAATTTAAAATGGAGCAACTGC
>NW_025889304.1:0-1272 GCF_002878395.1 Capsicum annuum
GAGAATTTTTTTGTCTTTTGTTACTCCTTATATTGCAGTTGATTTTAGAGTTAGTCCCGAAATTCTAGCAGAGCCCTTCTCAATTTCTAGCCTAGTAGGTAAATCCATCATAGACCGATGGGTATAAAGGAACTGTTCGATGATGGTATCTCAGAAGGTCACTTCAGTAGACTTAGTCGAATTAGAGACAACTAATTTTGATGTCATGCTCGGAATGGGGTGGCTTCATTCCTGCCATGCCACAGTCAACTGTAGAAATATAGTTTTTTTCCAGTGTCAGGTCCTGTCCTTGAGTGGAAAGGTAGTATTTCAGCATCAGAGGTCAGCTTGTTTCCTACCTACGGGCTAGAAAATAATATCTAAGGGATGTATCTATCATTTTGTTTGAGTTAAGGACTCTAGTTCTAAAACTCCCAATCTTGAGTCAGTTCTAGTTAAGAGTGAATATTCAGATATGTCTCCCAAAGATCTTCCCAGAGTTTCTCCTGAGAGGGAAATAAACTTCGGCTTAGACCTTCTTCCATATAATCAGCTTATTCTATTCTGCCATATAGAATGGCATCAGTAGAACTCAGCAAATGTGATATTCTAAAAATAGCTTTCAAAACTCGGTATGGTCATTTTGAATTCTTAGTTATGTCCTTTGGTCTTACCAATTCCCCAACAGTTTTCATGGACTCGATGAACCATGTATTTAACCAGTACTTGGGCATGTTCATCATAGCCTTCACAAAATAACATTCTTATCTACTCCCGCAATGAGCATGATCATGTAAACCATCTCAAAAAAGTGTTATAGACCCTCAAAACCAATCAGTTATCATAATATTTATTCATGTTAGCTTTATGATCATCGCTCATATTCGTGCAAGTTAGTAAGAATTATGTACTCTCATAGTTCCTAGTATAAGGAGTTCCAGTTTACTCTGTGTTATGAATCATGTCCCATGAGTATAGAGACTTCAGAATCAAGTAATCTAGCTCATGAATCATGCACTTATGTCATGCTTTATAGTATGCTCAGCCCACATGACTCATGCTCCACTTTGAATGATCAGCCAAACTCAGATTATGTCACGTATACTCTCAGTTTAGATCCCTCGGTGAAATCTTTGGTGTTGATGCTCTATCCCTCAGGCCTCAGTTCCAACGTCAATTCAGTAATCAATATTTAGTAAATAACTCAGATAGTCCTATAAAACCATGGCTTTCAGCTATCAGTTACTTAGCCATCAGAATTCAATATCAGTCTAAACCTCAGTTATCGGTATT
>NW_025889305.1:0-4170 GCF_002878395.1 Capsicum annuum
ATGGCCGAATAGACTACGCCAGTATCTCCGGAATATCGATTTTAGGCTAGGTAGACCTTTGATTCGGGTCCCGATGCACCCGAGCTCATTTCGACCTATTGGTCGAAAAGTTGAAAAATTAAAAATATGAGTGTGGGATCCACATTTGATCGAAACGACCTCGAATAAAAAATTCGACTTTGCCAGAAGATCCAAAATGTCAATTTAAGGGTGTTAGCATGTTTGGTATGATTTTACAATTTTTAAATTTCATTTCGACCTCTGATTTGAAAAATTATGATTTCGGGTTTCGTGGGTCAAATTCATTTGTGTATATCGGACTCCGAACTAATCTCGAGCACCTCGTCGAAGTTCATTTGATCTTAGAGAAAAAAATTAACAGATTTTCTGCTATATAAAAACTTTTTCACTCTTTTTTGACCTATTTTTCTTATTTTTCATCTTGCCTCTTGAGACTTACACTTTAAAATAGTGTATGAGCTTAAAAATAAAGTTTGTGGAAGCTTGAGAAGCTAGATTAACATCTATATCTTGGTTTTACTACGGATTAAAGGTAAGAATTCACCCTGTTCTTAATAATTTTTTGATTAATTACTCAAAATTTCAAAAATCTTAGGGCATGATTTTAAACTCAAATTTCACTCTTTTTCATTCGAATAATTTTTTTTATCTTATAATTACCAGTTTTTCATCAATTTAACCTTCAAAACAAGTTCGATTCTTGATTTAATCCGAATTTCAAAGATTTACCCGGTAAAGCTCAAAAGTAGTTTTTCTTTAATTTGAACCTCGTTTTTTACTCGATTTAACATGGGTTTTCATCTGTAGGTTCCTAAAAATATGGAAAACAAATTTTTGAAACAAATTTTTGAAGTAAAGTTCTGATTTTGTCCTTCTTTTTCGAAAATCCATTTTGGGGATCCATTTTGACTTCGAACCAAAAGTAGTCAATATAGGTGTTGTTGGTTTTTTTGTAAGCGTATATTTAATATTTGATGCTTTTAGTGAAGTTTGGTATTGTTCGTGAAAAGTAATGACACGGGTTCAAGTGTAGCGGATCGATTTTGGCTTTTGAGGTAGGTTATAGCTTAACTCGTTTAGACTGGGCTGAGTAATAAATGATGATATAAAATGCATGTTAAGGGTGGAAACTATTCATAAAATATGGCTATTTATGTGTTGTTCCCGTGTGGGGGCATATATGTAATTTAATTATCGAAATTGAGTTATTATGTGATATATGTGACCGTGTGGGGTCCTATGTGATATTAATAGCTTTGAATACATATGAACAATTATATTGTGTTATTAAGATGCTTAATATGGTACCATTGGTGTATTGTGATTATATTCATACTTTATTTTGCATATGAGACATGTGGAAATACGTGGATGAAACTGAAATAGAGAGTGGACATAGAGAGTGGACATTGGCTTACATGGTTGTGAAAATATATCATTGTGGTTGGTTGTGAAAATACCCATTGTGATTGGTTGTGATCATGACATCCTCATATCATACTCATTCATGAAACACTAGTACCACCGTGGCAACATTTGAGAAACACTGGCAACACCTTTTTAAAACTCTCTCCGAGGGACGTGCCAGGGAGGAGATATTGTAACACCTTATAAAACCCTTTTCGAGGGATGTGCCGTAAAAGAGATGAGACATGTGGATTGTATACGGGTTGACAAACCCCCCATGAGTACTACGTCGGAAAGCTTTAGCTTTGTAGTTGTATACGGAGATTGTGCGATGATCCCGGAGGTTGTGTGACGACCTCCTGCATCATCGTCATCATATACATTGCACTTACTTTATCGTGTTATGTTTTGTTGTATTGTCATATTGACTTGTCATCTATGTATTTGTCGTAGCTTCTTTTACTTGTATTTTGATGATCTTATATATATATGTCCCCCCTTGTTGTTCTTATATGTGGTATAATACGTACCTTTGTTCTATCATGGTGTGATGTTGCAATATATGTGAGATATATTACAACTGTTAGTACAACCGATGTGGGCTACCATTGTGGGACATTTTCTGATTGCAGGTGACGTGCCCTTAGTGTATGTTTTGTATGCTTTATTTACTACTTTGCTTAGTTGGCCTATTATACCTACTAAGTACAATTGGACCGTACTCATGCCTACTGCGCCCTTTCGGTACAGGTCCTAGCTCTAGTATGCCTCAGCTTGATTGACTCGGTGATTGTTGGAGCTTCCAAGGTAGTGGTTGGACATTCATGCGTTCAAAGTTCACCTCTATCTTTCTATAGTAGTTATGTCTTTATTAGTATTCGGAGACAGTTATTATTCCCTTGTGGTTACTTTTTCGATGTATTTGAATCTTGAATTGTATTAGTAGTTCTTACACTATTGACAGCTGGTTTTGGACATGATTGGTATTTAAAATAAGTTCTTCCCGCATTGTTATGATTACTTATATGGTTCGGCTTCATTCTAGAAGCCTTACCTTGGGTTGTTTCTTTCTTTTTTTTTGTATCAATTTGGGTAATAAGTTTACTTCTCAAGGTACGCCGCGACAAGTGTCATCATGACCCTCATTTTTGGGTCATGGCAGATATTTTAATTGAAAGAAATTTAAAATTTTTTGTGAGAAAAAAATTTTAAAAATTCAAAAATAGATCTGAACTAATTTTTTTTCTATTCTAATCTCCATTTAAATATTTTCTACTCATCAATTACATCTTTAGTTTGTAAATGTCTTTTCTCCTTTTTTTCCATACATTCTAATTCTTAATATCTAAATATTTTTTTTAAAAATAATTAAATTGTAAAACTAATTTGCGCAATTAGTCACACATATTTTGCATGCATTAAGTGAGTTTTACTTAAAAAGACAAAAATAATTGGGTGGAAAAGCTTTCAAAATTTGCTCAGAAGCACACATTTTTTTACATTATTTGTTGATTCCTTTTTGTCATTTTATTACCTAGGAACTATCGACATTTTCAAGTTCAAAACATGGTCTGACTAAAAATTGTCAAAACAGAGTCTTTGCTCTTTTTTTTTCTTACTCTCTCTTTCTTTTTTCTTAAATTCTTAAAAAATTGTGAAATCAGAGTTTTTTTGCTCTTTTTTTCTTCTTATTTCTACACCAAATAAAAGTTATAAAAAAAGACTATTATACTAGTTTCTAGACACATGTATTGCACGTGTTTCCAGTTCTATCAGTATAAGTTTTTTAATGATAAATTTTTCTTTTATCGTCTTACTCTCTATTTTCTATTTTCTTTTTAAATTCATCTTAGATATCAAAATTTTTACATTCTCATATCTTCATCAGTTCATTTCTAAATTTCAACAATAAGAAGCCTAAAAAAAATGATGCCCATGTTTTGTAATCTCTTTTAAAAATTAAAATTATATTTGGATATGCATATATTTGTAAGAAACTTAAAATTTTATGAGTGGTAGTCCTAAATTGTATAGAATTCCCTTTCATTATTTTTAATTCTTATTTGTACTCCAAATAAACGTTTTGAAAGGATTTATTTTATACTAGTTTCTGAACACATGTATTGCACGTGTATCCTGATTCCATCAACTATAAATTTTTTAGATGATAAACTCTTCTATGTAAGTTTAACTAACCACTCAATTACAAATGTATTACAATGCATATATATCAAGGCTAAAGATATGTATCACAAATATCAAAATCTGGGATATCTTGTAATTAAATAAAGTTATGAAAAAAAGTGTTCGAACCCATTAAAAATCCAAAATTTATGTAAGCTACCCGTGATTTTATTTGGGTCGGTTGGTCTGAGTGTGTACTCTTTTTTAGTTAATTAATGAAAAGCCCAAAGTTTAAAAACAAAGAAAAAAAAAAGATGCCCTTATTTTGTAATCTATTTTGAAAATCAAAATTATGTTTGAATATGCATTTATTTGAAAGAAATTTAAAATTTTATGAGTGGTAGTCCTAAATTTTATAGAATTCCTTTTTTTTATTTTTAATTCTTATCTGTACTCCAGGTAAAAGTTTTGAAATGACTTTTTTATACTAGTTTCTGAACACATGTGTTGCACATGTGTCCCGATTCTGTCAGCGATAAACTTTTTAAATGATAATTCCTTCTTCTTTTATTTACTGTCACTTTCATATATATTTTCTTCTTAAATTCATTCTAAATT
>NW_025889306.1:0-2217 GCF_002878395.1 Capsicum annuum
ATTTTCATTCATTCTTGATCACACATATTCGGGATGAGTGCGGTTTTTTTTAACACTGTTCTTTCTTTTCACAGTCTTTTTCTTTTCTTATTCTTTTTTTACCACATCCATCATTTAAATCTTTTCTTTTTATTCAACCTCTCTTCATACACATTTCACATCACGTACTCCTATGATAGCCACCCTCAACTTAGGTTATTTGCCTAACTCAATGTGCATTTCACATCACGTACTCCTATGATAGCCTCCCTCAACTTAGGTTATTTGCCTAACTCAATGTGCATAATATCCAAGGAGGACCAAGGCCAAAACAGATTTATTTTTAGGTAAATAGGAAGGTGACAGGTGTCATAAAAAGAATTAATCTATTCAGGCTCAAAAGAAGGATCAAGGGAGATATCATACACACAGGGTAGGTAATTTAGGCTAAAAATGGACTAATATCAACAACGGCCTATGATCCTTTCCTAACCCCTATCTTTAAACCAAGGCGAGACTAACCGGGCAACTTCTAGATTCAACATACAAAGGGAACTGAGATAGACCTCACACACACATAGCACAAAGGTACATCACAAGCTACTACCTATCTGGTTCATGCAATTGTTAGCAATGGTTATCATCTCCCTAGAACTAATGCCATCAAAAGATTCACAGTAGTCACATATAGATGTACATCACACAGTTATCAGATAGAAAGCTGGAGAGGTATTTGTCATTCCAAGAGAAATGAACAAAAATATATCAACTGCCCTAGATACTTATTTTTCCCTTAATTAACCATAACACATCACAAAACAAAACATAATATGCCTAAACACGCCGGCTCTACTAGAAATTCGTCAAGATACCTTGTTGATAATTATTTATGTCTCCATTTGGAGGATTTGAAACGTCGGCCTAACTTTTGATTAAAATATCTTTGGGGTGCGTTGGGAAAATGTGAGAGAGTGATGAGGAATGTACTATCACGCCACTTCAAATACTTGAACTGCTTGCCCAATTTTGCATCAAACTTTCGTGTGGGCTCATTTGGCAACGTTGAGAATCTTAAACAGCTACTAAATGGACATCGATCTTCAAGCTCCTTGGCCTTCAATATTGGGGTTATAGCAAACCCCTTTGGAAGGACAAACTCCAAAATGTAAGAATCTTCCTCCTCATTTTCAAAATTTATTATTTGCTTGGATGTTTTGACTTTCATCACATGCAATAAGCATAATGTTGAAAAGTGATTCGAATGAGGACTAACCCTCAATTTCGAAATAACTTCCCTAATAGTATATTTACCCTGAAATGAACTAGAGTCTTCACAAGGTTTGTTCTTGATTTCTTCTTTTTACTCTAATACCATGTCCTCATCCTTGGCATCTTCATTCATGAATGGTTCGGTTGGTTGGGAAATCACCAAGTTTTGCTAAACATCAAGCTCATAATTAACATAGAATTCTTGCTCTTCATCCTCACACTCTTCTATTATTTTAAATAATTCCACAGACAAGATATCATCTAGAACATAATGTAGAAAAGTGTTTTGGATGATTGACCTCGATATCCATCTCTTTTATCTTTTCTCTTCCCTCATTAAATGCCCTAATGTCTTGACGTATGTCATATATCATATCATTGGTGTGTCTATATGATCCAATATTAGTTAAAGCGTAGCTTTAATATCACTCTTTCCAGTGCTTCGTTCTTTATTTTCTTGACCATAAGACCTGCCATACTCATAAGAAGAACTAGAACGTGGGTTAGCACAATAGGGGGACGGGGCATTTGGGCAATCACTCCAATGTCTATCTTGACCACCATATAAAGAACAATTATACTCCTGGCAGGATGGAGATGGTGCACACATCTCTCTTCGGGGAGCATATCTATAATCTTGCCCAAAGTAGGGTCCATAATAATATGGACACAGATCATCCAAATAAGAATTCCAACCATCAAACTCAGATTCATTCCATGATGCCTTAGTAAGAAATAAACAAAAATAAATAAAATCTACCTAACACAAGAAACAAATGAAATCACAAACAAATATTTACAAGTTTGAATTCAAGCAAGTAAGCTAAAATTCCAAACTAACTTAATAAGCCAAATTGTTCCCCAGCAATGGCGCCATTTTTGATAACACTCAACTTACACCTCAATTTAATGCAAGGCGGTCGTCGTCAATATATTTACCCAACTTTAGAGTCGGGGTCAAATCCATAG
>NW_025889307.1:0-2864 GCF_002878395.1 Capsicum annuum
TGTTACCCGAAGAAGGCGTTTGAGTGCAAGGGCTCATCGCTGAAAACCGTAGTTGCCGATGTGGGACTTATGATATTTGATCCTACATAAAAGGATATTTTTTTAGGACATCTCATATGGGGAGATTTCTTGCGATGTGCTTATATGGGAGGTATCACCACTCCAATCCTAGCGGCTACTTGGATTGGAGGTTGGCCACCGAGCCAAGGGCGGGTCCGCTATAGCCCGTGGGATTACAGATTTGTAGGGTGTACCGACTAACTCAGAAGAATAACAAAGAGTGAGTCAAGGTTGTCAAGAATTGATTTGAAATTTATCAAATATGCCCATGTATTTTACTTACAAAATGTTCACTTTTATTGTGAAATGCTCTCACCTATTTTGTATGAAAGCATGCTATTTTTGGGTTGTTTCATATATATTGACCCCCTATATTTCAGGATCTGAGGCATAGTCCTGAGGTCTCGCTAAGTAGTAGATTAGGTTGTCCGAAGTGTACAGTTGATGAGCCTCCCTTATTTCGGAAGGCCTAGTTATGAGTTATTGTTATTTTATTTTGATTCATGGTCTGACTGGGGGCCTTGTCCCAATTTTATTACATATGTTGGTTCTTGTATTATTAGAGATTTCGTAGACTGGTGTCATGTGTTTTGAATGTTAAGAACTCCCTTTTGCAATTGTTCAGATGAACTAAGAGATTGACCATGTTTTCGTCTTATTATATTTTCTGTATTTCTTTATAGTATATGAATGGTGTTCACGATTGCCAAATAGAGATGGGCGCCCGGGCCTTTATGGTTCGGAATGCTCGTCGTGGTCAGGGCCTCGGCTCGGGTCATGACAAGTATCCTTTTAACTGCCTTCCAATCTTCTCCAGTAGGATCATACATAAACTATTACAGTTTGTTGACAGCATAAGAAATGTCAGGCCGCGTAAATGATAAATATTGCAACTTACCAGGGGTGTGCCTGTAGAGTGTAGCATTCATAGGTGGAGAATTATCAGCTGCCCGAGGTAGTTTACCAGAGTACATTGGTGTCGAAACTCCCTTACAATTTTGCATATCCAATTCAGATAGAATGTTAAGAATGTATTCGACTGAGAGAGAATAAGACCATCTGACATTTTTTTTGCTTCCACAACCAAGAAGTATTTAAATTACCAAGATCCTTTAGAGAAAAACGAGAACCCAAGGAATCAATACATGTTTAATCAAGTTGGGATGACTTCCCGAGATCAAAATGTCATCAACATAAATGAGCACATAAACAGTACCGGCTAGATTCTTCAAAATAAACAAAGAGGTGTCGGATTAAGATTTAATAAATCCCATTTTCTGGTGATGATTATTTAGTGCAGTATACCAAGCCCGAGGCCTTTTTAAGACCATAAATGGCTTTTTTTAATCTACAAACATGAGAAGGAAATTGGGAATTGATAAATCCTATAGGTTGAGACATAAAAACCTCTTCATTCAATTGGCCTGTAAGAAAGCATTATTGATGTCGAGTTGACGAATCGACCAATTGTGTTTCACCGCTATAGATAACACAAGTCGCACTATTGTTGGCTTAATAATTGGACTAAAGGTTTCATGAAAATCCAAGCCAGGGCGTTGTGTGAACCCCTTTGCAACAAGGCAAACTTTGTATCGATCTATAGAACCGTCCACTTTTCTTTTAATGTGATACAACCATTTACAGTCCACAACATTCTTCGTTAAGTCTCGTAGTACCAATTCCCAAGTCTAATTCTTTATTAAAGCATCATATTCTGCTTGCATATCTTTTCTCCACTCTTTGTGGGTGTTCGCTTGTTTGAAGGTTGTTGGTGTAGTAGTGAAGTGAGTTAGAAAACTGAATTGTCTTTTGGGCTTGGTAATATTATTTTGGGGCCTAGTGGTCATTCGGTTTACTACGAGCTCTGGAATTGGCATGGGGGGTTGTTCGGGGATGGGACTTCCACTGCTAGGAAGTGAAGAAGTTGTCAATAGTGAAATAGTGGTTGGAGATGGAGCATTTCGGATTTGGTGTAGATTGTTAGTGTTAGATTTACATCTTTGATATTTTATCAAAGATACAGGTTGGGTGTTTTAGATTTTGTGATGCTGAGAAGAAGTAGAAAAAAGCGTAGAATTACCTGGAATAGCTGTAGTAGCTGCTGCTACTTGTCGAAAGTTGAAGGATCTAGTGGTTTGTGATTATAAGGACAGTGGTATAGGTGGGGGTATATTAGTAGAGGGTGTTGGAATGGTAGCTGACTTCCGAGTTTCCTCTTTGGAGTTAACGTCTTCCCAGGTCAGTTGAGAAAAGTTTTTCCTTATATGTAGAAACATCTATATATTATTAAAAGGAGGGGACAAAGCCTCTTCATTTCGCCAAGTGGAAGCATTACATATTAACACATGTCAGTTTAGTTAATTAGTTAGGAAAAAGTTGTTAAATCAGTTGGTTTTAAAATTTTTGAATTCAAAATTTCAGTTACTTAATTTTATATTCATTTGTTGTTTTAAAAATTCCAAATTACAAATTAATTTACAACTCTAAATTTTTAATTCGAATGTTGGTATATTTGTTGGTTATTAAATATTACGTATAATGTTTTTCTTTAAAACACTATTTAAAATATATTATTTTTTCAATCATTATCCACATCCACGTCCTAATACTTGGCAGCTTGAAATTCAAACTAAAATATTCTTATCAATGCATTGAAGTAGATGAAAAGATTTTATAATATATAAGCTATGTAATTTTGTAATTTTAATTATTGTTTCCTATAAAAGTAATATTTCTTGCAGATTCTTTTACCTTCTTTTAATAAAATATAAAAATGGAAAATCTTATCTAATCTTCTCACATTA
>NW_025889308.1:0-3054 GCF_002878395.1 Capsicum annuum
GAAAAAGGCAGAAATAATGAAACACCAGATAGAATTCTTAGAATACAAATAGATAAAAACGGAGTAAAAATGCAGCAGCATATAGTACAAAAGATAATTAATTCAAAAGAAGAGTTAGATACAAAAAAGTAATTACAATCATTCTTAGGATTAGTAAACCAAGTAAGAGAACATATACCAAAACTAGCAGAAAATTTAAAAACCACTACAGAAAAAGTTTAAAAAGGATGTAGAATATAATTACAATGAAGAAGACAAAAAACAAGTACAAAAAATAAAAATACTTTGTAAAAACCTACCTAAATTACAATATCCATATGAAAACAAGAAATTTATATATATAGTAGAAGCAGATGCAAGTGAGTACAGCTACGGAGGAGTACTTAAATACAAATATGTGAATGAAAAAAAAGAACATCATTGTAGGTATTATTCAGGAACATTTAATAAAACAGGAATAAAATGAGAAATAAATAGAAAAGAATTATGTTCATTATATAAATGTTTATTAGCATATGAACCATATATCGTATACAATAAATTTATTGTGTGAACAGATAATACAAAGGTACGATGGTGGCTAACTAAGAAAATACAAAATTCAGTTACAACAAAAGAAATACAGAGGTTGGTATTAAATATATTAAATTTTACATTTACAGTTGAGATAATTAGTACTAACAAGAATGTTATTGCAGACTACATATAAAGATAAAGCTACACAGACTGATATAACGGAAAAAGATACACTAGAAGAAATACTCAAAACCCTAACTACTCTTTCACTAAAATTGGGCAGTATGGGAAATGAGGTAGAAAAGCTAAAGACTAATGAAGATAATCTGAAGTCTGCAGCTATAAGTCAGTAGCATGACTATAAAAATATAGATCTACGTCGATCGGAAGACATAAAAAATTCAGAGCTAAAAGGAGACGTTGAGATACTCCATAAAACCCATAACCTTTATCAATCTACAGCTGCAGATACAAGCAAAAGAGTTAATAAAAAAGGATTGAACCTGAACAAGATATTTGATAAACCATTTATACCCAAAATACAAAAATACCCTTTATTCGTACCCTCACAAACTACTGCATATTTAGAAAGTCTTTTAGTTTTTGAATATAATAATATATCGTCTATTATACTATACAATTAGGTAATTATTTAAAATAGTTATCTATAAAATGTTGGTACCTTCCTGCTGTATTTTTATATCCAAATGGTAGTACATTCCATACATAAAAAGCCTTGTGGAACTGTAAATGCAGTTAGCTTTATAGATTCCTCTTCTAGTTTTAAGTGATAAAATTCTGACTTACAATCAAACTTGCTAAAATAGTTATATCCTTGTATTTGTATTCTTTTTAATCTCCTGTTTGGTATTGGGTAATTATATGCTATAGTTTTTGCATTTAGGTTTCTATAGTCAATATCCATCCTGCTTTTCCCTCTTTTTTGTTCACTATGTTTATTTACTATAAATGCTGGGCAAGTGTGTTTACTATTACTTTTCTGTATATATTTCTTTTCTAATAGTTCATCTATGTATATTTTAAATTCCTTTAGATCATCAAAATTACATGTTAATGGTTTTTGAGTTATTATACTATCTTTATTTACTAGTTCAATTTTTACAGTAGTTTTATGTTTTTTCCCATCCTTTTAATGGGTCTTCACTATATAGTTGTTTTAATTTATTTTTAATTATTTCTACCTTATCTATTTAAAATATGGTCATTTCTTCCTTATTTATTGAAAATATTATTAGTTCTATCGTATCTTTAGTGTTTTTTATATTTTCTAATTTTTTCATAATTTTTTCACTACCTTTTATCCAATCTGTTTTCTTTCTTATTTTATTAGTAACTCTTTTTGCTCTAAGCTTTTGTTTACATGGTGTGTAAACCACCAGTGTGTTTTAGTTATTATGTGCGGGTATAGTTTATCTAAGAATGACATTCCTAAAAGAATATCTTTTGATGTTAGCTCATAATTATAAATTTCTTCTATTGTTAGTATTTTATGCCATATTTGTATTTTTACATTTCTAGCTTTATATGTAATTAGGCTTCCCTCATTATTAAATCCTTTAACTACTATTGCTGTTTTTAACTTATCCCATTTACTTTCTGGTAAACAGTTATATCTACATAGATTGGCTTCTGTACCTGTATCTATCATAGGTGTATAGTATCTATTATAATATCCTTCTATTATTATTTTCATAAGTACATATATTTTCATATTAAAGCTCTTTTTATTAATAATTTTTTCTTAATATATGTTATAGTTATGTGGGTGTGTTCTATATTGTATGGTCTTACTTGTTCTAACCATTTTATTACTAATATTATATCTGCCTTTTGTGTTTCTTCTTTCACCTCAAATTCAAATTTTATCCTCCAGACTTCTATTATAATTTCCTTTTCGGTCGTATTTTTAATAATTATTAAGTTTCTTGGTAAATCTGGAAATATATTATTATTAGTTTTGATTTCTTCAGTTTTTACTAAATGTTTCATTATATAATTTTCTTCCTATCTGCTGTTTATTAATATTAAATATTCCTTCTCATCCATCGTTCCTATTATATAATATTGTGTTAGGTTAGGTTTTGGGGTTATCTCGTATTCTATTTTTTTATGGTTCTGATTTTTCGTAAGATATCCTCTTGATGTTCCTATACGTTCATTTACTATCTCTAAATCTACTTCTATATCTATATCCTGGTAGCTGTAATCATTATTATCTATTGTTTTTATGAATTGCTCTAAAGGACTTTCTATTTGTATTTTGTTTATTTTATTGTTTCCAGTTATCATATGCTTTGTTGTTAATACATACAAAATTTTACATCTTGCTGTAAATAGTTTACTTCCTGGGATTAACTGTATTCCTGATATTTTCCAATACAGTACTAATGATTTATCTATATTTTTATCTGTTATTAGTACCTCTTATAGGACTTATTATACATTTTTTCTATATGTTTTATGATCTTATCATCTGCTAAATATAATTCTATTGGTGTATCTATTGCTTCCCGAAAA